>NW_006795321.1:29138-66673 GCF_000442215.2 Lipotes vexillifer | reverse complement strand
GGGCTTCCCTGGTGGCGCAGTGGTTGAGAGTCCGCCTGCCGATGCAGGGGACGCGGGTTCGTGCCCCGGTCCGGGAGGATCCCGTGTGCCGCGGAGCGGCTGGGCCCGTGAGCCACGGCCGCTGGGCCTGCGCGTCCGGAGCCTGTGCTCCACAACGGGAGAGGCCGCAACAGTGAGAGGCCCGCGTACCGCAAAAAAAATAATAAATAAATAAAATAAAATAAAAGGGCTGGAAGACCAAACTTTCCCTTTTCCAGTTTCACCAAGGAAAAAATTGGAAGAAATAGATTATACAATCCTAGTGGGAGGCAGGTAAGCACAAATATTCTGGGGTTTGTGATGGAGGAAATAGGGGTGGAGCGTAAAGAGAAAATGTATCTCATGCCCACCACGAAGAGATCTGATGGGGAAAAGACAGCTTAACATCATCTAGGGGTTCTGTGTATTTAAGACTGTCCAATGGTCTTCCAGGAACTACACTGAGATATGCTGGGAGCTGCCATCTGGGATGTTGGACTGCAGTCCCTCAGGGTGTGGGCTTAGCGCTCCTGGGCTGATGAGGTGCACCTGGAGCCCAATGGCGCTGAGGAACTTTCCATCACTGAATGACACCAGCAAGAACAATCACTCTCAGACTTTCAGTGGGAGGAACTGTGAGCTTTAAACTATGTCCACACAGTGCAAAGGGAGGGTTGACAGTGAACAGAGAACAGCTTGTTTTCTTTCCTGCAGATGATTCGTTCTGAGTTTGTCCTTACCCACAGCTCGATCAGAAGGAGGACTCGATGGCATTCATCTGTAAGAGGAGAGAGGAATCTCAGAGGGGTTTCTCACTTACTAAGAGAAGGGACCCCAGGAAATCAGCAATGAGAAGGAAGGAGAGACGTGATTCCCTGCTGCCTATTCTGGTGAGCTCTACAGAATGAGAGGCAAATCATTAGGAAAGGGAAGAACACATTTACCTTTGTTTTCTGAACCTCACATGAATTTATGGTCCTTCCTGCATAGACATTTCTTTCAATAACGTCCTTCCCATAGGGATGTAAGCTTCTCTGATTCCTTCCCTCTGCTTTTGCCTAGAATGGAAAAGGAAACATGAGCATCCTCCCTTCAGTAAAGGAGGGAGGGAATACTCAGCCCCTGTGTTTACGTATAAATACCAGGAGATTTGGCAGGGGCTGGGCTTACACAGATGTCTCCTTCAGCATCCCTGCCAAAGCCATGTGCCTTTCCTGGGAAGGCTGGAGTGTGTCCGTTGTGCCTGCTATTGTGACAGTTGTTGGGAACTGGCTGTACCTCCCCGTACGTTTTTTTCCCTCCCACAATAAATTTTTTCCCCTTTCTTCCCAAGTCAGTGTGAATTTGAACAAATTTTAGACCTTGAAATCAGACTTGAACAGACTTGGAACAGCCGTGACGTGCCTATTTAGAAAGGGGGATATTATGGGGAAATGCCGTTCTAAACACAGTTTCTAGCCCACACTGAAATTCTTTCCAGATGCCTACGTAGCTTGGAGGAGGCTTGTCGGAGCTCATTTGATATGCATCTGTGGTCTGTAACTCCAGCTTGCTCTCAGCGTAGACTGCCCCAAGGGCATCGCTGGTGTGTGTGTGTGTGTATGTGCCCGTGCTGGCACGGAAAGGCTCAGACTGGAATCTGACTTGGGTTCTAGCCTGCTTCGCACAACCTCTGCTCAGTCTTCTCACTCGTGAAATAAGTCAGTTGGTTGGGCTCATGGTCTTTGGACCAGTTGTGGGGTCTGGTCTTCAGGCTCCCTGTTGAGTGTTGTAAACAGGGTTCGGGCTGGACTATTCAGCTAAGCATGCTTCATCCAGGAAGTCCCCAAAGGGCAGATCTGGTCCTGTTAAAATGCATCCCTCCACCACTGGGTACATCACAGGGTGTGGGCTTAGCACTCCTGGGCTGATGAGGTGCACCCAGATGGAGGCTCTGATGGGTGTCACTCAGGAGAGTTCCTCTTGAATGTTTTGTGCTCTGCTCACAGGTATCTTTTCCTGATGGAGGCTTTCTTTGTCCCACTGCTTTCTGTACTGATTGCACCAGTGTACTCTAGGGCAAACCTTATTGCCTGGTTAGCCCTAAATGTCTGGCCCCTGTGCTCCATGCAGGCCTGGGCTCCCTCAGAGCAGAGCATTCAGACTGGCCATGATGTGCCTTGTTAGGCTTCTCTGGGTGTTGATGGGTGTGCTAAGTTTATGAAAGGCTGGCTGTAGCATGCTCAGAAACAAGAGTCTGGTCAAGCCTCCTTAGAGGGTTGATGACAAGCAGAACTACGACATTTCCTGGACTACCTCTGGGCATATGTGAGACTGCGTCTGGCACACTTCCCAACAGGCTCAATCAAGTGGACTGTGGACTCTGGGGAAAGCTGTATCACATCTGAGCCATAACTCAAGATTCTACCCCAGTCCAACAACACTTCCTCTTCAAAGCTCATGCCCAGGACAAGGGCATACCAGTTCAGGAGGAGCATGATTCATTATTCCTCTATAAGCATTTATTCCTGTTGGAATTCAGCTGCCTTATCAAAGAGAAAACAGAGATAGTTACATTGACCGTATCCAAATCTTTAATTATAAGTTATTGTGGGTCCAGCACCCAGTCACTTCTTGGTCCTAAAAATTTACATAGAAATAACCAAATGAATATAGCCCAGGCTCCCCTCTTAAGATTTTCTATTTATTTCAAATGTCTAAAGCAGTGGCTGATAGCAGTGGCTATCAGGAGGGACTCACTCACCCTGAGTCATGCTAGCCACACCACTCTGTGCTGCTCAACTGGAGATCCCTCATGTCACCTGGGGGCAAATTCTGCCCAGAGCTGGGGGCAGGCAGTGGCCACAGGAGACTGACTCTTGCTGAGAAGGGAAAATCCAGGGACAGGGAGCCATGCACAGTGATTTGGGTCAAGAGTATCAGATGCTCATAGACATATATACGCTACCAAATGTAAAATAGATAGCTAGTGGGAAGCAGCTGCATAGCACAGGGAGATCAGTTCAGTGCTTTGTGACCACCTAGAGGGGTAGGATAGGGAGGGTGGGAGGGAGACACAAGAGAGAGGAGATATGGGGATATATGTATATGTATAGCTGATTCACTTTGTTATACAGCAGAAACTAACACACTATTGTAAAGCAATTATACTCCAATAAAGAAGTTTAAAAAAAAAAAAAAGAGTATCAGGTGCTCAGAAGCCCACAAGGAATGGAAGCCTAACAGTATGTGATGTAGTGAATAAAATTACCCAAATTTTAGTACCTGCACACAAAGTTCATTTCTCATTCACATGAAATCCAAAATGTGTGTTCATGCTGGGCAGTTGGCTCCTACTTCCAGGTGACCATTCAAGGACCCAGGCTCCTTTGGTTTGTGACGCCTTCTCCTGACCCTGCCCCCCAGCCCCATTCAACACCTGGCATCCAAGGACATCACCTCAGCCTGTAGGAAGCCAGTAGAGGGAAAAGCACGGGAGGTCATATGTGGGGGCCTTCAGGTGCCAGTCTGGAAGTGATGCTTGCACTTCATCAGCCAGAACTGTCTCATGGCCACAGAGACAAGTGTGTGCTCAGGAAGAAGAATGACTGATTTTGAGAATCTGATCTGCATTGGCCATAGAAACAGAGAAAGTTGTGGACTTGATTATGAGGACTTCAGTGGTGGTTTTGGATGGCAGAAATTCTAGGGACTAGTGAGCTAAAGCTGATGGCAGTGAGCTGAATGGAGGGGAGGGGGACGAAAGACTTTTACATGTGGGGCAGGCAGATCCTACCTACAGTCAGGAAGTTAGGACATTACAGGGGAGGTGAGGCCCTGACCCAAGCCGGCCTCAGTGCACGGAGCTTTGGTGCAGTGGAGGACACAGACCAGAGCGAACAGGAGGATCTTCAGTGCTCACAGCTGGAGAGTAGGTCATTGTGTTCTGGCAACTAGTGTTTTCCTCCATGAGGGAAGTTGAGAAAATCTAGTGCTAGCTTGGATTTGTCTTTAACAACCTCGATTTCTGCTATGAAGGTGGCAGTGAGCTCTAGACAAGGGTACAGAACACTTCCACCACTGAGACCAGACTATGGGAAACTGCATGGACAGGGGTTGGGGGAACACTGCCAGGTGGTGGTGCCTCCTCTTGGAAGGGGGCAGGTGGGAAAGAGGGCCAGCCCTCCAGGTCTTTGCCCCTGTTGTTTTCACTCGGGTGGTTGAGACAAGAAATGGACATCATCAAGCCAGTGCTGAAACTGAAGTTGGAGCAGGTGAATTCACAGGAACAGTAAGACATGAAGCTCCCTGGTCTGAATTTTATACTGAATGGGAGCTCCTGCTTTGGAAGTCACCCTCCTCTGAGTCTGACTCCAAGGCTCACATGGCCGCTATGAGGACAAGGTAGTGGCAGGTCAATGGATCTCAGAATTGGATGGAAGTAAGCTTCCTGAAGACCTGTAGCAAAGCTTCCTCTTCTGTGTCCACCTGATAGGGTCTGCAGTTCCTCACTCCTTGTCCAGCTTCTGCTCAATCCCTCTATGGAAACAGAATTCACCACCTCCCAAAGGAATCGCTGAAAGACAGCTATAAGTGTCAGGAAGCTGTGCTAACGTCCATCTTGTTCTGGGGGTTACTCTGGGATGACACATTAAGTTACCAGACATTAAGTTATTCTTCAAAATATCTAAGACAGTTGTTTTAGGAACACCCTACCAAACACTCAGTAAATGAACATTAATATTGACTGAATTCATTTTCATGTGAAACTATTCTGATAATATTCTCTAATATTCTATTGCAGGGCATCATTCACTTCACCACTTACCAAATGCACCTACCACCTGACAGGTTCTGGGCTACACCTGCTGTTGCAGCGATGAATAAAGAAAGTCTCTTCTCTTGAAGGGCTCACTCATTCCAGGGGGACCATGACATGTACTTGACTAGTTTTAAAAATAGTACAGCACAAAGAGAGCAGGATTTTAACATGACCAAAGTTGGGAGGATTGAACACGTTTGGTGTGATGAAGAGCAGTGAGGGCTGCTATGTGGCTGGAATGGAGGGTGTGTGGCTGGGGATTCTGGAAGTTATATTTGGTCTATCAGAATCAGATGTAATATCTGGTCTGGTTTTTTTTCCTACAGAGGAGGGAAATCTGATGCCAGGAGAGGATGAGTCCCCTAACCTCCACCAGATCAGTACGTGGAACAAACAGAACTCAAACCCAGGTCAGCAACTCCTACTCTGCTTTTCTGCCTTTTCTATGTGACCTGCACTACCTAGACGTGGCCTGTCTACACTCAAGCTCCTCGAGGAAGGATGTGGGTCTTAGGAAACTTTACATAACATCCTTGCCCAGGGCAACAGTTATTCCTCACAATGACAGATAAGGAATATATGTTCCCTGCACCACATGAGCTATTTAATCACGTCAACATCCCTAAGAGTAGGTATAAAAGTAGACGAAGGGATAGAGGTGCTCAAGTCCAGCCGGTTAGTTAGTCTGGAGCTGAGATGTGCCACCTCAGGCCACCTCCTGCTCACCAGCCACAGGGCCCACCGAAGGGCCTGCCCCTCCATCACTTGCCCACGCGCAGCCATGATTGGGTCCTAGATGTTCTAGCCCCTAAGTGGCTCCCCAAACCATCCCATTCTCTGCATCTGCACCCTCACTGCCTCCTTCAGTCCCGTGGAGGATTGATGGATTTTATTCTCTTTTAAAGAGTATCAGGCCGGTTTGGGGGACCTATATATCAATCTAAAGGGGATGAACTTTGCACTTGGGTAATACAATTAGATTTGTAGAAACATACTAGGGGTGATATAAAGGAAGGACCGAGGAGAGCCAGAGGAAGGAGGGTAAGTTCGGAGGCCACTGCCGTCAGCTGAGAGGAAACACTGTAAGCATGGCTTCAGGGGTGTGTGTACTCCAATGTCTGATACCAGCAGTGGATCAGATTTTAACATCCCTTCTTCCTTTAGATGAAAACAGTATATTTTTAGCAATAATGATGTAATCACTGGTGATAATCATTATTTTTCTTGATCAATACTTCAGTTTTAAAACAAAAAACAATTTTAAAATAAGATTTTAATTTAAAATATATTTTTTCATATTCAATCTTTTATGAAGGAGCCAAAATTTGCACTTAAACCTCACAGTTAATACTTTTGTTTTATTGCTTTAAACTCAAAATTGGAAGTTTCCAAATTAACATCCATATAAAATACAATGGTCATTAAAACATGTAGTAAAAGTGCTATTTTGAAACCACTATAATTATTGCAAATATATTATTAAAATCCATAGTGACTGCAGCAGTAGTTTAGAACTTAGACTAATAAAAGTTTTCTTGTGTGTGTGGGGGGGAGGATTATTTTATCAGTGATATCTAGAATTGCTGGTGACTTAAAGCTGGTTTTATTCTTGTTTTTTGAATTCTATACCATTTGTATCATTTTTCGTTTTCACTGGGGGGGGCCTGACAGTGCCTCTTTCTTAAAAGCCTTACCAACAGAATATGTTGTCAAACTTTGGAATTTTTGCTAATTTCAGGGTAATTTTAATTTGTGTTTCTCTTAATACGAGCAGGTTGAAAAGCCATTTGCATTTATTTTCTGTGAATTGTTCTATTCAGATCTTTAGCTCATGAGGCCTTTTCTTCTGTTTTTAGAACTTCCTTCTAAATTAAGGATACTAACCACATTAACCCTTCGTGATATGTTGTATTTTCCCAGTTTACATTTTGTTTTCTTACTTTGTTTATGATGTTTTTTCCTATTTTGTAAAGTTTAATGTAAACAAATTTATAAATCTTTCCTCTCATTGCTTCTGGATTTTGGATCATACATAGTTTAAAATGTTTTCTACACTGCAAAGTTATAAAGTGATTTGCCTTCGCTATTTTTTAGTTCTTATTTTCATAGCTTTGCTTCTTGAAAGAGCTAGCCTTTCAAACCCTCTCCATTTCTCCCATTTCTATACACTCCTCATTTTAGTTAGGTTTTCTGGCTCCCCTTCCCTAACCTCCACTCCTGACTTAGAAGTCTCTCCTCCTGGCCTCGGTGGCACCACATGCTTTCCACTATCACATCGTTACTACTCTGTCTTATTTTCTGTGTTTCGCTATTCCTCCTCAAGGGCAGAATTCTGCTTTGCATCTTTGAATCCCTGGTGCCCTGTGCTATGTTTAGTTTATAGTAGGTGTTCAATAAATGCTTTTGAATGCATGGATAAACAGATCACGGTTATTCATTTGTTGAAAAGGCTAAGAGCTTGACACTACTTGTTTAAGGCTATTCTAGTCATTGTGGGCTTTATTCTTGCTTCAGCC
This sequence comes from Lipotes vexillifer, assembly GCF_000442215.2. Classification (NCBI taxonomy): domain Eukaryota; kingdom Metazoa; phylum Chordata; class Mammalia; order Artiodactyla; family Lipotidae; genus Lipotes; species Lipotes vexillifer. The sequence continues at coordinate 59,338 of NW_006795321.1, read as the reverse complement.
AGGAAATAGGCATTTGATCCTGAACCTTGAACTTTCAGCTCCTCTATATTCATGTATAAGTCCCCATAGATGCAGAATGAGGTCACTGGGATAAAGAACGTCTCTGAGCCCCAAAAATCTGCTATTCTGGGCTCCATGTCATATGATCTCAATTCTGTCCATCCAGAAAATACATTTCACCTCATTTCTGTGGGAGGAAATCACCTGACTTTCCTGTCTGCATCTTTGAAAGATTTTTCTCCATGATTTGGGGCAGTAAGAACATCTGCCTGGAGTAAAAGCCATGCTTGAGCAAAGGAGCAGTTATGCACTTTCTTCTAGTTATTTGTGACTTGACTGTCTTCAGCAACAGGACTTTTGTTCTGCTGCCTGGTATACACAGCTGGCGGCAAAACAGCAGCTGCACTACAAACACATTTACTAGCGTCTGTAGAATGTAGATTCCATTCGCAAATCACTAAATCTGACATCCTGGCTCATGCCCTGAAGGGAAAGTCTAACTTTGCCAAGCCCTAGCTCTGGTGGCTTGGTCTGCCGTGATTCAGGGTGTGAACGAAGGGGTGGCGAGTCAACCCAGCACTCTGGGGCCCCTGTCTGGGGATGCAGATTACTCAGGCCAAAGTGCAGGGAGGAAGAGAGCGTAGCCCAGCTCCCAGAGGGGCCTGGCTGCATCTACAGGGGCGGTGAGCTACACCCATCTTCATAGGTGAGTCATCCTATGCAGCTAGCAAGGTTCAGAGACCCTGTGACCTAAGGATTTCCAGGAAGATAATGATCAATTTTAATTCTTGCCCCATTCTGTTAATAAATGGAGATATATATATATATATATTTCATACACATATTATTGGTTCTATTTCTGTGGAAAACGCTGCCTAATACACATGGTATGGGTGAGCCACAGTGTGTTTAATCATTCACCCACTGAAGGGCATCATCTTGGCTATTTCCAGCCTTTGACTATTATGAATAAAAGTGCTATGAACATTTACATACAGGCTTTCACGTGCACATACCTTTTCATTTCTCAGGGATAAATGTCCAAGAGTGTAATTTCTGCTTTGTATGGTAGTTACATGTTTAGTTTTGTAAGAAACTTTCATACTCTTTCCAGAGTGGCTGTACATTTTACATTCCTGCCAACAATGTATGAGTGAACTAGCTTCTCTGCGTCCTTACCAGCATTAGGTGACGTCACTATTTTTTATTTTAGCCATTATTATAGATATATAGTCATATCTCATTTAATTTGTATTTGCCTTTTTCTAATGGCTACTGTTGTTGAACATTTTTTCCTGTGCTTATTTGCCATCTATATATCCTCTTCAGTGCAATGTATATTTGTCTTTTGTCCATTTCCTAATTAGATTTTTTTTTTTTTTTACTGTTGCATTTTGAGGATTCTTTCTATATTCTAGATACTAGTACTTTGTCAGACATGTGATTTGGAAATATTTTCTCCTAATTGTAGTTTGTCTTTTCATACTCTTAACACTACTTTACAGAGAAAATGTTTCAATTTTTTTTCAAATTTGGTCCAATTTATCAAATTTTCCTTTATGGATTGTGCTTTCAGTGTCAAGTGTAAGAATGCCTCATCTAGCCCTAGGTCCAGAAGAATTTCTCCCATGTTGTTTTCTAAAGGTTCTATACTTTCAAATTGTACACTGTCTGTGTTCCATTTAGAATTAATTTTTCTGTAAAGTATGATAACTGTGTTGAAGTTTATTTTACTTATTTTTGCTGATGGATTCCAATTCCTCCAGCACCATGTGTTGAAAAGGCTATTCTTCCTCTATTGACTTGCTTTTGCACCTTGGTAAAAACAATCAGCTGGGGATATGTGTGTGGGTTTATTTCTCAGTTCTCTGTTTTCTTTCATTGATTTATGTGCCATTTCTGTACCAATACCATACTGTTTGGATGACTGTATCTCTAGAGTAACCCTTAGTATAGAGTAGAGTGACTACTCCCATTTTACTCTTCCTGGCTTGATCTTTTTTGAGTACTTTGCCTTTCCACTTAAATTTTAGAATAATCTTGTCTATCGGTACAAAAAAAAGAAGACTTGATGGGATTTTGTTACAAATTGCACTAAATCTATAGAGCAATTTGGGAAGACCGACATTCTTCTATTGGGTTGGAGATCATAAGACTCTCTGCTGCTGTGTTGTCCCTCTAGTCCTGGGGTCCCTAACCAGTATACCTTCCTATTTCCACCTATATCATCCTCCTTTGGTTGCCTCTTGTGTTTATTTCTAGGGTTTATAGTTGTATTTAGCAGGGAAGGGCAGAGAGAGAGATGAGTCTACCCCATCTTTTAAGCAAGGCGATAAGGTTAGATTTGTGTTTTATAAATGAGAGCCAGTAGTCTGGGGTCAGTTGAGTCTGCATTCAATACCGGCCTGTCTTCTTACTCAACTCAATGTGACCCAGGGTACTGTAGAAACCTCCCTAAGTGTGTTTCCAATCTGTGAAGTGTGGAGGATCTACTTTGTAGGATCTTTGTGAAGAATAAGTGAGATCATAGGTCTAAAATGCTCACTGACATGCCAGTTATTGTTAACACAAATGTGATTCTAGAAAAATGTGGGAAGGAAAGATTGGAGGAGGATAAGACTTAGAACAGAGAAACTATGAGACAAATTTATAATTGTCCAAGCAGAAATGATGAATGCCTGAATCAAGCCAATGATGGCAGGACATTTCCTCCCTTAAATGTCATATGCTGGGAACATTGGCTTGGTCAAGTCACATCTGCAGGATTCTTAGACAATCAAAAACTCTTAGCACACATGCCTCCTTTGTGAAAAACCATAGCACTTGGGACAAATGCTCAGGAAATGCCTGAACCCTTACCATTTTATGACAAGCCTCTCTGGGAGCTCTGTGGGGGTGGCTGAGCTGGAATCCAGAACTGAGACTGGACAAGGCCTTCTGGAAACTGCAACAGATAAGTGGCTATGCTATGAGGCCACAGTTGTCCCAGACCCTATAGGAGAACTTGGTATTGGAAGTCAGCCCATCTCCAACTTGTAGGCTGGACTGAGCCACACTTGGGGCCGTCAGGCTAGACCCCTCCCTGATGAAGACTGAAGATGAGAGAGGGTGGTCTTGGAATGGCTGTTCTCTTTCCTTCAGGCAGATAAACTTTTCTGAGAATTTTCATTGCACTTTTGAGATCTGTGCTGAGTCACTTCCTGTCCCTAAAGTTAATCAGAGCAATCTGGTGCACTTGATTGCAGTCATGACCTGGGTTCACAAGGCACTCATTAGTTGTGTGACTTCGAGCAAATCACATCATCTCTCTGAACCTCAGTTTTGCATCTTTAAATTGGGAATGCTAGTATATAAATGGAACCACATCGTATCTGACCTTATAATATTGGCTTTTTGCCATGGTAGTTACTTGATTCTATACATGTGATAAACTGACATAGGTGCACACACTATGCTAATGTCAACTTCCTGGTTTTGATATTGTCCTGTAGTTACATTAAGATGTCACCATTGTGGGAAGCTGGATGAAGGGTACAGGGGACCTCTCTGTACTAACTTTGAAACTGCCCATAACTCCATAATTATTTCAAAATAAAAGTTTTTTAACAGTTTAAAAATTAGCAATGATGATGTCCCCTTAATAACTTATGTGAAGATTAGATGTGATAACAAGTATGAAATTGCTTTGTAAGCTAAAAGGCACTATGCATTCAGTGTGTATGCTTCCTCTCTACCTCCCCCACTCTCTCTCTGTGTGTGTGTGTGTGTGTGTGTGTGTGTGTGTGTGTGTGTGTGTGTGTGTATGAATGCATTCAGAAGCTGGACAGTTGAATATCTACTTTGGTTAATCTTTACTGGAGAGACCTGATCTCCAGGTTAATAAAGGAAAGAGGAATAGAGGTAGGGTAGGCATAGACCCTGCAACAAAGATTTACTGAAGCAGTGGTCCCCAAAGATGTGGGTGCAGTGGTATTTTTTTTTCTCAAGCATGTGCGTGCTGTGGTAGAGACACTTACCCTTGGGGCAGCAAGAAGAATATGGATTTTGGAGTCAGACCTGAGTTCTAATCCTGGCCCTCTCACTTTCCAGCTATCTGTCTTGGGAAAAATCACTCACTTTCCTCTGCAGAATGGGGACCACATGGAGTAATGAGAGGGGTGTGCCTAACACAGCAACTGTTATGAGGAATAGACATTCGTATCCTGGTGTCTCACTGGCTTCTTCCATTAGCACGGGAGGTGATAGGCCGGGTTACACATTTACAGAGAAACTCTGCTTCCAGGGAAAATCATTTGGCCTGAGCTCCAGCAGTGTCTTAGTTCCTGGAGACTACTAGCAAAGCTGTCTGTTGGGACAGACTTCAAGAGATCTAGCAAATTCTGTGAATATTAGGGGGTCTTTCTGGAAACCAGAGTGGCCAAGTTTTGTTGTGTGGTTAGAATGATTATGGCTGGTTTGAGCAAGGTAAAGCCACAGATTCTTTTGCTAGAGCAGGTCTTCTGGTCATAAACGGCCTCAGAATCAGAAGTGCTTGTGTGTGGTAGCAGGTGAGCAGCCTGTATCCATGACACCATTGCTTTCCAGTTCTGTGGCTGGGGGTGATTAGCAACATTTGATTTGGCACAGAGCCTAGACCTCTGGCACTGAAAGTGTTGATTGCAGAATTGCAGCATAAGGAGGCTGGACATATGCTCAGCTCCTTCCCTGCAGAGGAGGGGGCATGAGACTAGAGAAGGGAAGTAATTTGTCCATATGGCTGTGGAGCGTAGGTCAGAGCCAGGGCTGCCTGCCTGACTGCAACACCAGGGTTCATTCCATTGTACAACAAGGGTTTTGCTCAAAATAGTGGGCCCCCTGTGACACATCCGGGCCCCCGGACAGCCAGTGGGCCCAGCTGCAGCTGAGTAGGAGCTGGCCCTGAAGAGAACTGAAGATCCCACCTTTTTTTTGGCCTGTGCTTGGAAGGCCAAGGGGAGACAGAAGCAAGCTCCCAGGACCAAGGGAGAGGAGAGGAATGGGGAAGACGGCGTTGTGTCCTGGCTCAATGCTGGACCCCAGCCCCTGGGCTTCACACCCTCTTCCAAGGTGGTGGCTCTAACTGAAGAGGTTCCCACACAAACTCTGTGTATATGCTTGTCTTCCCTCTTCAGGGGCCTTTCACTGTCCAAACTCTCTCTCCTCCTCACCAAGCCTGGATTAAGTCCCTCTTTTTGGTGCTTCCATAGCACTCTGGCCACTGCAGGTGCAATGTCTCCATCAGTGGCTCAGCTAGAGAGGGAACGATTGCGTTGCTGCTATGTGAACTCTCTGTACTTGAAAAGTGCCTGACTCTTGGTAACCATGTGATAAGTGTTTGTCAAAAGAAGAGTGGTTGGCTCCAGCCTTTCCCAGTCAGGCCCCAAGCCTTGAACCCTCTAACGTGTAAGATTGGGGGATCCTCTTCTTGATCCTGTGGCCCAGAGCATCTGTGCCTTGTATTCTTTCTGGAAGAAGCTAGCCTACACAGACACAGCTCCTTGGGGTCTCAGCAAAGAATATATTCTGGTTAAGAACAAATGTCTGTGCTCTTCCTTCAAACAGACCCGTCCTGACTAGGGAAGGTCCACAGGCAGCCCCTCTGGGATCTTGGTATTGTAGGCCCTGGCATGAGTGAATTTAACGTTCTTTACCTATTCCCAAGTGATCCTGAAGTTCCATGGCACATAAGAGTTTTGTATTCTCGAGTTTTGTATGTGAGGATGATCTCATGTGAGAGCAAGAAATGTAAATAGAAAGTGGCCTGGGTGGGTGCTAATCAACATACCGGCCCCTCTTTGGGCTCCAGACTCAACATTGCAGGGGCGAAGAGACATGTCCTCCAGTGGGAGATAAAGCATGCAGGAGCTTTGCAAATGCAGGAGCTTTGCAGAGACCGTAGGAATTCTCTGCTCAGAAACCACAGGGCCCCTGGTGGATGTGACTGTTGGGATCATGTCAGGAGCCTCTCCATGTATTTCTGCCATCCCGAATGTGAGTGGCTATTAAGATCCAACTGTCTTTCAAGAGCTTGGGTGACTAACATGCTTCCCCTACCATGGTATCTCAATGTATTGACACAAGAGAATGGGTATGGATATTTACCTCTATTTACCAAAGCAAGGCATATTGGCACCAGAAATATGCTATAAATATGCTATAAATTTAACATATGTAATGCAGCATATGTGTGTGAAAGGCTACAACATTCTGGGCAGTGGGGAGGGAGCAGCAAATAAGATGTGATTCTAGCTTCAAAGTAGTCCACGGTCTCCTGCATTATGTTTGCTTTAACTAAATACGAAGTTTACAAATGTCTCTGAGTGCTGGAAGCAAAGTGCTAAGAAAGAAAGGGATATAAGTTTTGGCTCAATTAGAAAGAGCGGAGTCTTGGAGGTTTCAAGGATTCAAAGTCCCCTCAGTCTGTGAAGGGGATGGGAAGTGTCAGGATGCATATGGTGGCCACTTGTTTCGTTTGCCTAGAGTCCATTCTCTTACCTTTCAGTTACAGCAGCTTGGTTTTCCTTTAAGGAAATTGTTTCTTTCCTTATCTCTGTCCACATGGGTTTTTTCCTCTCCCTTTTTACCTGTCCCCTAGCTCCAGGGGTAACTAATCAGTATAGTGCATCTCTCCGACTACGCTGATTTTTTTGAGGAGGGAGGCAAGATTAGATTGAGGTAATGAGATTCAATCATGGCAATTTTGTGAGAATTCTTAGAGAAGTTCTCATTGGCTATTGTTGCCAAATCAGTGGGCTGTTGAGTCTGAAGCCCTTGATTCTGGTGTTGTAGAGAGTGGAAGGAGAATTGAGTGAGAGATTCACGGCGATATCATTTGAGTGCCTGGATCCAGCTCTGCCTGAAGTCTACACTTTCACATTATAGGAGATAATACATCCCCTTTGTGATTAAGCCATTTTGATTTTAGGGTTCTATCACCTGTGAGCAGAAGAATAGAGAAGAACAAACATCACAATGGCAAGTCTCTTCCCCTGGGAAGGTTGCCAGAAGTGTAACCTCTCTGCTCTCTGGTCTCCAAGAAACCACATGCTGCCCTGAGAAAGAATAGCCTCCAGGCCTGACAATCTGTTTGTAGATTTGTAGACTCTGGTTATTCCACCAAGATGCACCTTAGGTTGTCTTCTGAAAGTTCAGCAAGTGTAGAATTTTCACATTACCCATATCTCCACTGAGCAGCCCCTAAAGTGGAGAGGAGGTGCCAATACCCTCAAGGTCATGCTCTGTTTAATGGTGGATGGGACACACATTTCTGTCTAAGTGAGCAGGGAACATTAGCAGTTCCCATTATGTGTCCCCTGAACGGTTGCACCAGATGTAAGTGAGGATCTATGCCTCAGGTCACCACCCTTCCCCGACAACCCATCACTTCTATAGAACTGTAGTCTAGATGATCTTTCCAAATAGGAGATGTGAGCAGGCACACAGCTTCTCTTTTAAAAGTCTCTGGTGCTTTCCATTGGCAAACAGGATGAAGTTCAAACTCTTATCTCAGCTTTTTACCACCTGGCCTCCACTCTCATCTCTCATATCTGGCTCTCCACTCCACGGACCCTCCACTCCTCTCAGAGGACCCAGCACGCTTTTCGGATGCTCCTACCCTTGCTGCATTGTCTGATCACTTGTTACTCCCTTTGAGGGCTGCCTTGACGTGGGCATCTAGGGAAAGTGTTCTAGAGGCCTTCAACAGCTGCGGCATGTAAAAAAGCCGTTCTCAGGTTTCCGTTGGGTTAAGGCAGCAGCTCTTCCAGGGCAGCTCCCGGGTTCACAGATGTCTTTCAAAGGAAACAGCAAGTTGAGTTTATCACTCTGACTCCCGGACAGTGACGCTTCCCAGCAGAACCAATGCTTTCTTCACATCAGGTGACTTTCCTTCATTCAGCTGTTTAGAGGTGTCACGTTTGAACTGGGGAGAGGAGAAAGGGAGGACTTCCAGGGTGTTTTCCTGGGTAACAGTGCCGAGTCAGCTGCTTTGCACACAGAACTGTCCGGTTACATAGGCTGGCAGGGGAGCCCAGGATTGGAGGGGAGGCAGCAAGCTTTTCAGTATGAAGCTTGCCATTTTGAGAGTGGAGAGCAGAAAAGATTCTGTCCTGTAGTTTCCTTTCCTTAGATGAAGAATTCTGTTCTTTCTTATGGTCCTAGACAAACTTTAGTGAAAAGATGCCTCTCCTAGGCCAGGATCCCTGGATGCAGACCCTGAGATGGAGATGTGTGTGCAGGATGGTTTGCGGAGTAACCTTGAGAGTGAGAGAAGCGACTCTGGCAGAGGTAAGAGTCATGATGCGCAGGGGCCCTGCTGGGCCCACAGGAGGCGCTGGAGTCATTACGGCCCTTGAGAGTCGCCCCAGATAGGGGCACAGGGGGCTGGGCCTATGTACCCCTGCCCCTTCACCAGGCAGGGGATGCAGGGCAGAGAGTGTGACCTCGGGACAGGCAGTCGCTTTCAGCTCCTGGAGCCGTGAGCCCTGGCAGCCAGCACTGGAGGGGGAGAGGAGTGGGCACCTCTCTCCTGAAGGGGCACCTGGGCAGGACCCTATAGCGCCCACCAAGACTCATACTTGTGCAGAACAACCTGGGAAAGAGGCAGAATTGGTCTGGTCCGTGGCCTCTGGAAATCCATGTCTCCTGTGGGAGGATCGTGCAGCTTGCCGCCGTGACAAGGACTGTAGAGGTGTGACAGCTGGATTAGGCAACTGACAATCAGACAGGGTTCGGGTGACTTGCCCAAATCACACAGCCAGACAGGGAAGGAGAGATGAGCAAGCCCTGCCCACTCTGACGTCAGAGTTGGATGCCTTGCACCTGCCCTTTGCTCCCTCTGCCTCTGATGGTGACAGGCTGGCAGGGTGTGGAGGCATGCCATCAACGTCTGTCTTGGTGTCTGGGTCAGGGATGGTGGCCAGGGACTATGGAGATCTCTTCAGTTTTTATGGCCCACACATCACGAAGCACAGGCTTGGTCCACAGTGGTAACAAGCCACCTGGGGCTCCTGGGACTGCCCTACTGTAAAGTAGCCCGTCCCCCTGCCTTAAGGCCTGTGTCCACACCAGTGCTGAGGGCCATGTGTTGGAGCTGCAAACAGAGGTGTGTACCTTGCCTGGGCTCTTTGCTACCGTCTGTCAGGAGCACGTGGAGTAGAAGGAAGCAAGCCCAGAACAAGAGAAGGGACCCAAACCCTTCTTGCTGGACCACAGCGCCTCCCAGGCCTGCTGACTGGTAGCTGCCCTGCTCATGGCCCCTGCAGGGGAGACAGGCCTGGGGTGGGCTCATCCACAGCAAGGCTGAGAGCCTGGGGGGTCAGGCCAGCCAGAGGAGAGACCCTCGACGTAGGCATTGGGTGAAAGGCCCATGAGGAGCGACTCCAGGGTAGTCCTGGGTGGGAGATAACCCTCCATGGTGTAGGAACTGTGTGAGAGCAGGCCTTCCAGGGGGGCTTTGTCAGAGCTTATGGGGCTCCTGCAGACCTCGGGGCAGAGAACCGGCACTGTGGGCATCATCATCCAGAGATGGCCTTTGACCTCACCATGGATGCACACATGCCCCCATGCTCCCCAGACCCAAGACTCTTGAACCTCATTTCAGAAGTTCTTCCTGGCCTCGTGCTGCTTGCACGATCAAGTCCAGGCTCTGGGCTTTCCTCCACCTGGTTCCACTGACCTCCCGGGCACACCTCCTGTCACCATCTCCTCTCTACATCCAAATTCACAGGCAGGCTCAATACTTGTTGTGTTCTTTCAGGCCTTGGGTCTTTGTGCTGGGGTCCCTCTGCCTGAAGTAGACCCCCCCCCTTTCTACTCCGCCCAGCTAAACCCTCCTCTTCATTCTTAATGGCCCAGCCCAATGCCACCTCCACACAAACCCTTCTCCAGCATAGCAGTGAAATGGGGTCTCCCCTTCCTGGCATGCAGGCAGTACTTCCGTGTTAATTTTATAATATGACACTTCACGTTGTATTAGTTAGATGGCTACAAGAGCCCACGAGCTCCCTGATACCAACTCAGACCCATGCCCCACCCCACCCCCCTTATTGCTGGGAATTGACTTGAAATGTGGCTCAGAATCAGGGCAGAGAAGGTGAATAAACATGTGAGTTATGGCAAGGATAAGTGAGAAAGATTAAAACTCTGCTTGGTTATTGTATGTACGATGGGGAATCTTTGCATCCCAGAAGCCATCTGTGGGGATTTCTGGGCATGGTATCCAAGATAGCTGCAGAGTTCATTGTCTTTTTGGAAACTTCCGGAAACACTGAGTGACTGGCTTGACTCCTGGAGGGAAGCAGATGCCCACCTCAACTTGGTAAGGACTGAGGGGGTTTTGTTACTGCTTCTCAGAGTGGTGACACCATGGAGTGTACACTCACGTCTGGGCTATAGAGAGATAGATAGAGAATCCTGAGCTTCTCTTCCATGGCTTGGTGAACTTCAGAAATTCTCATTTGTTTTTAATACCCTTTTTTTCTGAGAAAAAATATGGATTGAAGCATTGTTGATTCCCCTGGAGCCCTGCAGTCAGCAGCATCTGTGGTCCACACCCTCATTTCATAGCTGTACAGAGGTGGTCCTCACAGCTTCATGATCCCCACACTTTTTCTGGTCTGCATAAATATGAGGGCTTGACCTAGTTTCAGAATCAGTTATAGACCTACCAGCAAAGACAAAAATGCTAGATGATATGGTTACAAGGACTCAGATCAAACAAGAGGTCCAGGGGCGGTCTGAGGAAGGCAAAAGGAGACAAACACAGAGGCAATGGAATGAAGGTTTGTGCTGGGTGACCCCACGCTAGTCACTTAACCACTCTGAGATTTACATTTTTTTTCCTGTGAAAAAGGATTCTATTTCACCTAATAATCATACAAATCCTTGCCCTAGTTCCTCTCAGGATTGTGAAAGAGGAAAATTGATGTGAAACAGGACGCTTTCTTAAACAAGGGAGAGCTCTGCAAATGTTAGTCATCCTTAGTTAGAAATGGCAAGACTGTTATGAAACTGTGAGGTTTGGCCTAACCATTAAATTCTGGAACTCTCTTTCTAAAACTTGACTTTAAAGTAGATGGAAACACAATTTTTTAAAGTGAGGGAATAAACCCCCGAAATGGAGAAAGCATGCCTGCCTACTTATTTGTGAGTGCCCGTTGGAAATCTGTAGGCATCCTGTCAATTTTGAATATAAATCTGAATTGCTCCTGCACTTATCCTATTTAGCAAATTCAATTTTGAAGCAGATTTCGTTTAGACAATGATTATCCATTTGCTCATTTGATTTAGGCTCTCCTGCTTTTCCTTTGCAGGAAACTTGAGGAACTTGCCGCTGTGCAGACTCCCTGAGCACCCCTGAGCTCAGCCAGCTTGTGGGAAGTCGGGGAGCTGTGGACTCCATGGGAGCCCCCAACGCTATAGTTAACACAGCAGCTGCGGTGAGTGTGGGGTTCTCAAGTAGATTCTGAAGTGACATTTTCAGAAAAGAAGTTTGGGGAAAGGTTGAGAAAACCTAGGCTCTGAGCACCTTTATTTATATAGACAGACCCTGTAAAAAAAATTTTTATCCAAGGTCCCATACACCCTGGGCGGCCCTGCCAGAATCTGCTGGAGCTGGATGACCACACAGACCTCTGTGTGATTCAGCTGTGTGGGGTGTCAGCTCATAACCGCCTTCCTGTGTCCTGGGGGAAAAGGATCCCCCTTGACTTCTCAGGCTGGGTTTCCTGTGACGAGCGTTCTGATACCCCACCTGACGTTCAGGTTTCCTAAGATCTGTCCACCAGAGCTACACTTCTTTGGCAGGGAAATTTATAGTTTCATTTTTTCTCACCTTTGTCCTGGATCGAGGGAATAGTCTAGCATTCTATAATTATTTAATTGGTCTTAAATTCTAAGTTACATATAACTTGCTACTTAGCCCCACAAAAGTTTTCTGGCATTTTCAATATCTGTGTCTCTGAGCATCAGCTAAGAAAAATGTGGTCACAGCCTAGGGACTTGGTGACAATAGTTCTTTACTCATTCTTTTATTTACTCTTCTTTATTCTACAGAAATTATTGAGTGCCTCTATGTTCTTAGGCACTGGGTCTTTGACAATGAACCAAAAGAGCAAAAAGTCCAGCCAAGTGGAGCTCACATTCTGGAGAGGACAGGTAGGCCACAGATGAGTAAAATATGTAAGGTGTCAAATGGTAAGAAGGGCTACAGCAGAAATACAGCGGAGAAAGGGGCAAGGGAGTGTTTGGAGTAGGGTCTGCTATCTATGTTAGGAAGGGCGGTTAGTGAAGGCTTTCCTGAGAAGTTGATATTTAAACAAAGGCCCAGATGGGAGAAAGCAAGCCGCGCAGGCATCTGTTTGGGCTAACTTCTTGTCACTCCAGGGGCTCATTTAATAATGTTCCTTTGTGTCAGACGTTGCTCTATGCAAATGAGACCCGGCGAGGAACAATCTGGAACCTGTGTGCCTCTTCTCCTGCCTCACGCACAAAAGGCCACAGCCCGGGATCCTGTGACGATCATTGGCTACACCAGGTGCACAAAGCAGGGCTGATCCATACCCAGAGTTGATCCTTGGGCAGCATCTTTTAAGTTTCCAGAGCTACAGAGGGGTTCCAGGGCAGGAAGAAGGTATCCCTGAAGCTCTGGGGACATCTCAGCAGGATTCAAAAGTCTCAACTATTAAATTTGCATCCAGTTACATTAGCAAGTAATACAACTTACCAAAGCCTCATCCTCTTCCCTAACGTTATTCCATCCTTCAGGTGAGGTGAGGCTCAGTGGTGAGGTGGGTCAAAGATGGGCTGAGGGGAGGATACATCTCCAAGTCAGACTGAGGGTATGGGATGGGCAGCCCCAAGACGGGAACATGTAAGGGTGGCGGGGTCCAGACGTGTTCTTTGGGGACAATAATGAGACACTGACTTAGGCCTCTTTGGAAATGGGAGCTATTTAAGGGTACTTGGGCACCTCAAAACAGCAGGGTATCAGGAATGAAGGCACTCCACGAACTGGTTACTGGCTCCCTTAAATTTTTTCTTTTTTTTTTTTGCAGTACGCGGGCCTCTCATTGTTGTGGCCTCTCCCATTGCGGAGCACAGGCTCCGGACGCGCAGGCTCAGTGGCCATGGCTCACGGGCCCAGCCGCTCAGCGGCATGTGGGATCTTCCCGGACCGGGGCACGAACCCGCGTCCCCTGCATCGGCAGGCGGACTCCCAACCACTGCGCCACTAGGGAAGCCCTCCCTTAAATTTTTTATTCATTTGCATCACTGACCCAAACAGCGTCACCATAGTCTGTAGATAATTTGGGGGAAACTAGCTGGGGAATGTTTAATGAATACTTTCGCTGGTGCAAAGATCTCTCATAAAATGGGGAATTAGACGTTGAAAAAGCCACCGAGGGAATGCTGTCTGGAGCAGACACTTTGGCGCTGCCTGGATCTCCTGTGCTCAGTGGCCGCGGAGGGCGGAGGTGACTCCTGCTTGCGAAGGGTGCCCCTCCTTACGCTGCCCTATGCTGCTTACCAGCAACTCCGGAGCCCGGAGCCTGGGTACTCACTCCGCCTGCAGGCAGTGCAGACAGAGCAGAGGAGCTGGGATTTTGTGCCCCTAGGGCAGCTCTCAAGCTTCCCTATCAGTCTGCAGGACTCTTCCGAGGTATGTTCTAGGTCTTTCTCAGAGGGTTCCCAGCCCGGTTAGTCCCAGACTGTCCACACGGGTCACTCACTCCTTAATCGGTCCTTCCCGGGCTTGGCCACTTTCCCTGTCTCCCTCACCTACTCCCCCTCCTGCTTCCTGGGATCAATTCTCAAATACCTTACCTGCAGCCAAATCCTCAACTCAGGGCCTGCTTTTAGAAACCTCAAACAAGGACAGCAACCATGTCTGTATGATGAAGATGTGCTCCCTGAGAAACAAAGGCCATAAGATTCATATATGATTTCTAAGAAAGCCAAGGAGTCACACTAACATTACTGAGAAGTAATAGGTGATAAATCCACATAAGTGCCTTTTTTGCTGTATTTTGTAGAGAAAATCTGGGGATTTATGATAATCTCAGACGTATCTCATGATTTATAGATGCAAAAAATTTATAGATGCAAAAAATCTTAACAAAGAAACAAAATAACAACTTGAATCCTACATGAAATTTATCATTCACCAGGATCAAGCATGATGTGTCCCAAGAACAAAAGGTTAATATTAAGATGTAAAAAATAGAACATAAATACTGCCAAAAAGATGCTGAAGTAGTCTGATGAAAATCAACACCCATTTTTTTTATTCTAAAAACAAAACCTGGCAAAAAATAATTTTTTGGCCATGCACTCTAGTAAACATTATACTTGTACAAGTGCTTATATATAATTAGAGTTCTTTTCTAAAACGTCAAAAAAGAGAACAGGATAGATACCTATCACACTTATGATTTTACATTGTCTTGGCAGTCTATTAAATAAGATTTGAATTATAAATAAAAAGATACTTTTGGAAAACAGCACTCAAATGTTGATTATTTGGGGACAGCATGTAGCTAAACTCAAGATGATCAAATCTCAGAGAATAAGAGCTCAATAAAGTGGCTCAAATTGTTTCAAATGATAGCCTTTCCACACACAAGCAGTGCTTAATTAGAAAATATAGCAGTAGAGATGTCATTTGCATATCAAAGAACTCAAAATCTCTCACAGTAAGTCTGATAAAATATCTATAGGATCTAAGTGATGAAAACTTTTCTCCAGAGATATAAAGGAGGGTTTGGGTAAATGCAGACTCTTCACAGGTCTCTGAATCTTGCAGTCATGACAGCTCTTCCCAAATTAACTCCTCATTCCTATGTAATTCCCATTAAGGTGTTGATAGAAAACTCTGGAAAAAGCAATGAGTCTGGGGGAGAATGGATACATGCATATGTATGGCTGAGTACCTTAGCTGTGCACCTGAAACTGTCACAACATTGTTAATCAGCTATACTCCAATATAAAACAAAAAGTTAAAAAAGAAAAAAGCAGGGCTTCCCCGGTGGCGCAGTGGTTGAGAGTCCGCCTGCCGATGCAGGGGACACGTGTTCGTGCCCCGGTCCGGGAAGATCCCACGTGCCGCGGAGCAGCTGGGCCCGTGAGCCATGGCTGCTGAGCCTGCGCGTCCGGAGCCTGCGCTCCACAACGGGAGAGGCCGCAACAGTGAGAGGCCCGCGTACCGAAAAAAAAAAAAAAAAAGCAAAGTGCTACCATATACGTAAGAGAGAAAAAGTTGAAAATATACATGTATATTTGCTTTAAAAACAAAACAAACAAAAAAAACCCCTCCATTTCTGTTATGAAGAGAGACCCTCAGGAAAGAGAAGTATCCAACTCAAATGATCTACACCGGGAGAGCAGAGCAGGCCTCTGGAAGCACAAAGCCCAGCCCACGCGCATCAGGAGCAGCTCTGGGTGGATGGGTGGGGAGTGCACACCCGTGGGACACAGTGGAAGGAGACAGGTGTCCAGGAGATGCTGTGCTTCAGTGTCAGGGATCGCTTGGCTCTTAGAATAATAATAAATCTTGGAAAGAAGGGAGGTGTTCTTTTCTCCAATTTAAAAAAAATTTTATTTTATATTGGAGCATGGTTGATTAACAATGTTGTATTAGTTCATGTACATGTATCTATTCTTTTTCAGATCCTTTTCCCATTTAGGTTATTACAGAATATGGAGCAGCGTTCCCTGTGCTATACAGTAGGTCCTTGTTGGTTATCTATTTTATTTTATTTTTAATTTTTATTTTATATTAGAGTATAGTTGACTAACAATGATGTGTTAGTTACAGGTGTACAGCAAAGTGATTCAGTTATACCCATACAAGTATCCATTCTTTTTCAAATTCTTTTCCCATTTAGGTTATTACAGAATATTGAGCAGCGTTCCTTGTGCTATACAGTAGGTCCTTGTTGGTTATTTTAAATACTGCAGTTTGTACATGTCAATCCCAAACTCCCAATCTATCCCTCCCCCTTCCCCTTCCTCTCCAGTAACCATAGGTTCGTTCTCTAAGTCTGTGAGTCTGTTTCTGTTTTGTAAATAAGTTCATTTATATCATTTTTTTTTAAGATTCCACATATAAGCGATATCATGTGATATTTGTCTTTCTCTGTCTGACTTACTTCACTTAGTATTATAATCTCCAGCTCCGTCTTCTTTTGAGATGGAAGGAAAGAAAATGAAGACAGATGCAGTGCTTAGGGACACATCTGGCAGGAGTCCCTGTCATCACTCAGCTTCCTTTGTCTATACTTTTATTTTTCAATGATTCAAGTTAGACATGGATATATCCCTGGAAACCCCAAACAATATAGATGAATTATATGTTCCCCTTGACCACATCACCATCCTGGTTTTCTGCCCAGAGATGGTCAATGTTTTTAATTTGCTATGTGTCTTTTGTTTCTATCTATAAATAAACACCGACTATAGACATATATGGTTTTTGCTGTGTATTTCTTTAATTTTATTTTTCTTAATGAGATCACACTATGACCTATTGCTCTGCAACTTGCATTTTTCTTCTTAATGAGACGTATTGGGAATAATTCACCTTAGCACCTTCAGAACCATTTCCTTATTTAACGGCCGCATGATATTCTGAAGTAGGTGTGTGTCAGAGTCTGTTCAACCATTTCCCATCGATAGACAGATAAGCTGTTTCCAGCCGTTTGAGTTTACAAACCATGCTGTAAAGGATATTCTTGTGTATGTCTCTGTGTGTAGATGTGCAGTGTTTTTTGTTTCTTTTTCCTCTGGAGGGTTAATGCGAGGCTACATTTTCTCAGGCAAGGTGGAGGTTGTTTCCACTGGGGGTTGGTGGGGAGAGAAGTCAGAGTTGAGTAGAGAAGGGTTGGGTTGGTTTGGTGGAAGTAGGAGCAGTGGATGCACAGGCAGGGCAGGTGGAAGGGCTGCTGAGACTATATACTCCTGGGTTCATCCAGAGTAGAACCAGAGTGTCTAGGGAAGATGCTGGAGGAGAGGGTTGGTTATAGCTCCTGATTAGAACCGGCCCTTAGTCCTAAATCTGGCTCCTCTGAGGGCCAAGGGGCCCCTCCACTCCTCCAAGCACAGGCATCACCTCCTTTCCTTCCCCAGGCAGGTAGAGGCACAAAAATCCTTTAGGTTCTCAAAGTGTGGCCCTTCAGCATCAGCATTTCCTGAAAACTTGATGGAGGTCACATTCCCACATGCTGCCCAGACCTGCTGAATCAGAATCTCTGAGGGTGGGGTCTGGACATGGGTCCCCATGCTTTCTGGGGGATTTAAATGCACATTAAAGTTTGGGAACCACTGTTTAGGGGTCTCCGTGGCTCTCACAAGCACCAAGGAAGCCCTACCACACAGCCCTGTGTACCTCTGGTCATTCCTTTCTCCAGATGCCCTTTCCCAATCTTCTCATTTTCTTCCACATTTTGTTATTTGGGGTTCACCAAACACTGCTCATATACATTTTCTCAGTTGTCACTACAAAATTTCCAGGAGGGTATCATTATCCCCAGCTAGGGTCCCCAGAAG
Source organism: Lipotes vexillifer (assembly GCF_000442215.2). Taxonomy (NCBI): domain Eukaryota; kingdom Metazoa; phylum Chordata; class Mammalia; order Artiodactyla; family Lipotidae; genus Lipotes; species Lipotes vexillifer. The sequence goes on along the minus strand of NW_006795321.1, from coordinate 41,776 downwards.
TTAAGTGACTGCCCAAGATGTCACAGTTAGTCAGGAAGGGCAGGGCTGGACCCACATCTGGCAGGTGGTCCCCCATTTCACAGGAGTACTCTGGGCCCCAGCCTAGTTCATATAGCCTAGCCATCCCCCCAGTATTCCCTGCTCACATCCAGGCTGGGCCAAGACCGCAAAGGCCCTAATCTCTTTCCCCACCCGCTGTGGAACTGCAAAGAAACTTTTATATCTCCAAATGATTCTCAACCTCACACATATGAAACCTACAATAATTTACTTACAGACATTTTGACAGAAGAATTCTGGGTGAATTTAAATTAAACTCCCCTCTCTTTTTCCTCTGCTGTGCCCTCACCCCACACATGGTCAGCTCTTTGAGTAGCCAGGGTCTTAACAGGGCCTGGAGGACTGAGTCATTTCCGGGGGATGGGGACAGTGTGGTGACATGGTGACCATCACCGTGTGACCACCCAGCCATGTTGGCAGTATGGGCTGCTTCCTTTTCAGGACTGTCAGGTTGAGCTGAGGCTGCCCCGATGAAGTGCCCCTCAGCTCTTTAGATTCACAAGCAAACCTCCTGGTATGGCGAGGCTGGGGAGTGGGGTGACGATTTTTACACAGAGCCTCCCTTCTCTCAATACCCCACCCACACTTCTTCCCAGGCTTTTCTAGAATCAGTTCTACAGCGATGGCTCATTCTATTTTAACTCTGTGCAAGAGAAGATTGACTGGTACCAGGGACCATTGCTGGGTTTCCCCTCCCTTCCCCTCATCGCCATCCTCTGTCCTCTCCCTCTGTCTCTACCCTTGGAGGCCTGGCTCATGGTTTCCAAGCCCTGCATTCTAAGGCATGGGCATTTAGGACTGAAACCGTCCACTACTCTATGTTTCCTGCCAGATGAGGGGTACTGCTCCCAGAGCCCTCGCCAGGACAGGGGATCTGGGGGTGAGGGGCATGTGTGGGGAGCCACCCCAAGATGCACAGACAGATGGCGTGTGGAGCAGACCATGCCATCCACAAAAGATGGATCTTCCATGCTGCTGTCAAGGCCAGAGGGGGAAGACACTGTCCAGGCATCTTCTGACGGCTGTTTCCTTAGGAAGCTGTAATTGCAGAGCGGCAGCCCTTTCCGTCTGCTCCGTGACATCTGGTAATCCCTGGACAAACATTTTTCTGGCACTGCTGTGGAACATCGCTCTTCCCCTGCTCAGGACAGATGGTCTCGGCCAGCGTCTGGAGATAAGCAGGTAACAAATCGCCTGCTGTAAACACGTACAAAAATAAGCATGAAGGAGGGAAAATAATAATGTTTATCACCTTACAAAAACACACCAAGTGCCACGGAAGAGGTCTAGGTTTGAATATGTGAAGTGACACCAAAAAAGTGTCCCAGGGTTTATACAGCATAGGGAGCTGCCGTGTGGCCAGAGGAACTCGGGGCCGCCTCGGGGGGAACTGCTGTGCTGTTTCTCTGGTTAAGCTGATCGTCTGGGATGGACAAGCATCCAGACCCTCAGCCACCAGCATAGGCAGGCCCAGGTGTATGTCCTACTGAACTAGACTCTTTCTGGACAGAGAGCCTGCAGATCTTCAAGAAAATGAAACTACCTGTGTAGCTGACCCACCCATCCAGATACAAGAGATGACGTTTACACAGATGCATTGAGGGCCGTGGCGTACGGAGCGTCTGTGACCTCACAGGTAGAGCCCAGGACAGTTACCTGTGCCTCTGGTAGGGCACATAGAAGCTGGTGACCATGGCCTCTGATTGCTGTCCTGGTTATTAAAAGGAAGCCCACCTCAATTTCTCTTTTTCAAAGAAAATATACTTATAAAATCTCAAATATTGGAAAAGAAAACAAAGGGCAAGAAATTTTCCACAGGCAGGGAAATCGATTCCAAAGTTATTACAGACTCGAGCTATCAGTAACCAAAATGTTTATTTGAATTTAATTTAAAAAGAAGAAAAAGAAAAAAGAGTGATTGGCCTTAGGATGCAATTTCAAAATATTTTATGTGAATTTTTTGGCAATTGCTTTGGTGCATCCCAAGTATCCTGGTATATCTTCTGTTCATGGACCATGAAATGGAAGCCTCTTCCTGCTAACTCCAGAGAGGCTTCCAGAGCTCCTCTAGGCATTTCCAATGTGGTAATGTTTTACTAAAGAGATGAAACTGGGTGGTCCGGAGGGAAAGTTAAGCTCTAGTTTACATAACTCTCCAGAGTGCAAGCAACAGCCCTTTCTACCTTTGCTCCATCTCTTCCTTGGTATTCAGCTAAAGGCACTCCAATCCCTTTCATATTTTCTCCAGACTGTGGACTGGTTCTCTTCATGGAATTGAGTTATTGTCTTGTAGGTAAAGCTAAACCTTAACTCAATTACCTGTAGAATCCCAATGCTTTAATTTGGGCGACTGTTGGAGTGAAGAGGACGTGTGGAAACGGAGTCCTGGAGACAGCCCATTTATACTGATGGAAAAATAAACACACAGAGGCGAGCCCTGTGCAGGACTGAGCATGCTCCAGTGATGGACACCACACTCAGCACGTTGTGTGCGGTACTGGGCTTTAGTGTTAAAGTGTAGGTGCGTTAGACCTTGTCACCAGAAGGGCTGTGAGGTGCTGCTGTTTATTTTGGTTCCTATATTTCAATTAAAACATAATGCATTGTTCCATTTTTTTTTTCAGTCGCTTGTTTAATCATGAGGTTATGGGCTATCATAAAACCTTCATTGCTCTCATATTTCTTCTTGGCAGGGTAGAGAAAATTTAATTTGGGATTAGCTCCAGAAGCATTTTGACCAAGCCTCCCTGCTATTTATCATTCCAAAGGCTCTGACAGTGCTAATGAATGTCTGAAGTTGTTTATCATTTTATAAACACACTGTGCCCCAAGGTGGTGCCAATTAAATCTCCAACGAAGGATTAATGAGGGCCCATCCAAAGAAGAGGTAGTGATACCTTTTGACAACTTACCAATGGCTTGGCCTGAACTGAACGCAGTGGTATGTGACTTGAGGGGGAGGAATCTGCTCCTTTATGGCCCCTGATGACTTCTGCAAGGGCTTCTGCTCCCCAAGATGACATTTATCTGAGCTGCAGTTAGGGAGATGCAGGCGATGGTGGTGATGGGGTGCACGCGGCCCAAGCAGCCACAGGAAGTGGGCAGATACTAACACAGTCCCACGTGCTGGCTGGGAGTTTGGGTTTGGAACTGTCTTCCAAGGGATGGGGGAGGGAAAGATTAGATGAACACAACCTAGATGATATAGTAAGCTTGAAGGTCAGCAGGGCAGGTCCATTCTGGAAGGAGATGTGTTCTATCTCCATCTGAACAATTAGTGAGGCTGATAGGTAGGCATTCTGTTGGCTGTAGGCAGCTGGGTGATCCGTCACTCAGCTAACTCACGAAGAGGTAGGCCTGAAGAGTTATCTGTGCAGACTGTTTATTTTTAAAGTTGGATTTATTCCTTGCTATTTGTTTGTAGTGCCTCCCTGTGAAAGTAACAGTCTCAGACTTTGTCTCCCCATTCAGGCACCAAAAGGCAAACAGCAACTGTGTCTTGAAAGGCTGCCAAGGAAATGAAGATCTGAGGAGGTACCCTGCCCCCAGAATCGGTGCAGGACCAGCTCCCCATCTCATCCAGAGTTAGCAGTCAACACCTCTTAAAGTCATATCCCTCAAGACCATAGCTCTCTCTGGCTTTAGGATGGAATGAAAGTTGACCGAAAGTCAAAGTTGAGTTGAACAGTCTGATTCTCCCACACTTATTTGCACAGGTCTCACAGGGCGGGAGGGGGCGGGGGCAGGAGGTAGTGAAAGGTGGAGAGAGCCAGATTCCACACAGCACAACTGGGTGGTTAACAAAGAAGGGAAGAGGATCAAGCACTGGAGCCACTGATGTAGAATAAGAAATGGTAGAGGCTGTATTTCTCAGGATGTAGTGTGACCTGTCCTGATTCCCCATCCCTCAGGCCCTGGGAGTTTGGGGAGCTCCAACTGGACTTAGAGGACTAGATAAAGATGATGCATGTGTTAAAGCGGGGGGTGGGGGGGAATGGCCCTCTGACTGATTCAAAGTTCAATAGCAGTTTTGATGTTCAGTTTTCTTGTGGGTACCATTCTTCTTAAGTTTCTGAGTAGATAACAGTGAGAGAAGGTTCCATCTTTCCTCTTCTGGAAAAGAGTTTGCTTTGTTTCTAGATGCAAAAAAGAACAGGCTGACAAATATGATGCTGGATCTCATCACATCGACTTGTTTGGGGAAAGATTTCCCACAGGTTCTGGCAGTCGGTTGACTGTCTTTTCGTCTTGAATTATGTGAGTTTCTATTATTTGATAATTTGTTTTCATAGGCATTTTGTTGGGGAATTGGAAGAGGTTGCTTCAAGCACTTCTTACCAGATACCAGTTGAAATAGGAACCTCTTATGAGCAATTGCAGAAGAAAGTGGCCAAGTCGAACTTCTATAATCCATGAGCATAGTTCTATGGCCAAATGCCTAAGTGGCGCACCACCAGGCTGTGCCTGGTCTCAATCATTCCCCACCTTGTGCTTTACTATTTCTCCCAGCATGACTTTTATGCTGCATCCAGACAACTCTTATTATTGCTCCCTGCTCTTTCCATACTCCCTGGGCTTTGGGCTAGTGTACCTGTTGGCTGTTCCTTCTAGAATGAACTTTTCCACTCCATCTCCATCCCTCTATACAGCACGCATAGGGATACTCACACCATACACTCTGTTCTATAGTTTTCTCCTGTTTCCAGTCCCTGTTGCAGCCTGGTTGTTTATGTGTAGAACATGCACATGCCATGGACTCTAAGCCATGAACACGGTTCCTGGGTCCAGATCATGCTGTCAGACCCTACTAGGACCTGCAGTGCAGAGCTTTCCATGCAGGACACTCAGCTAATCTTTATTAATTAAAGGAATTAATACATTCCATAGAGTGAAATGAATAAAAACCCCTTAGATTTCTTTGAAACATGTGCCAAGAAGCATTTTTAACCTGTCCGGTTTTATTTTATTTCATACTCTCCCATCCTTCACCTCAATATGTGGCTTCTCGTGTGTATAGATTATGTCTTTCTGGGGAAAAAAATCACATCTTTATTTCCCTTTAAAATGTGTGAGATATATACACCTGTCATAGGTACAAAGAAGGGTGGAAGAGTGGATGTCTAATGAGCTGTTGAGAATATGTAATGAGTCCCTCGTAGCATTTGTATTTGAGCTTCAACTGTTTTACAGGGTTGAAGAGAGCAAAGAAGATGAGAGAAAGTGCTAATAGTTGAGGGGAGCAGTATACAATTAATCACAAGAGGTTATTTTATAATGCATCAAGTTAAAAAGGGAAAAAATTGAGCATATACTTCTTAAGTGTAATTCAAAATCTTTCTTAAGGGTAGTATATTAGTCAGGATTCTCCAGATACAGAAACGGTAATCTGGATAGATATAGAGATATATAAATACATTTATATATCTATCCATATAACTACCTAGAGAGACAGACAGAGACAGCAAGACACACACACACACACACACACACACACATACACACACACACAGAGAGAGAGAGAGAGAGAGAGAGAGAGAGAGAGAGATTGATTTATTTTAAGGAATTAGCTCATGTGATTGTGGAGGCTGGCAAGTCCAAAATCTGCAGAGCAGGTTAGCAGGCTGGGGACCCAGGAAAGAGCTGATGTTGAAACTTGAGTCCAAAGGCAGTCTGGAGGCAGAATCCCCTCTTCCTTGGGAAGTCAGTCTTTTCTCTTAAGGCCTTCAACTGATTGGATGAGCCCTCCCCCAGTCCCCACCCGTTATGGAGGATGAGCTGCTTAACTCAAAGTCTACTGATTTAAATGTTAATCTCATCTAAAAAGTACCTTCACAGCAACATCCAGACTGGTGTTGGACCAAATACCAGGATACTGTGGCCTATAAAATTTAGCACATAAAATTAACCATCACAGGTAACATGGGATCATATAGTAATTTTTTTTTTTTTTTTTTTTTTTTGGTTACTCTACTTGAAAATGAAACCCTGGCTATGCTGTGGAATTCTCAGATAATTCTCAGTTAATATTCCTGGCCTCCAGAGAAAGATTTACAATTAGAAAAATGGAAAACTTGGGCCCTCTCAGTAGTGATCCAAGTTGCCGTCGAATGCTATTGAGAGCTAAGGCATTTTTGTTACCCATGCACCTGCTTCCCAGAGGAGCTCAACTTGGTAACTGCAGCCCTCAGGCCTCTGAGGAGGGGCCCTGGAATGTTCAGGAAGGGGACTGCCTCCCAGGGCTATGTACCCACGGGCCACACCCGAATCAGGGCCTCCACCTGGAGGGTGTGTGCAGAGGGGTTGACCTGGGAAGGAAGGTGTAAACAATGCCATATGCAGACTTGAATGGTGTCAGAGATGGCAGGACGTGCTTTAAATTTGTCAGGACTGTCATGTGGAGGAGAGGTTCTATTTGTTCTATGAGGCTCAGAAGGCGGAATGTGTAAAAACCACGGAGGCTGGTGGAGTCTCAAGCCAACACATAGCACCTTGAGCTCTCAGCAGTGGAGCACGCCTTCCCTGCTCCTTGGGCTGCTGGAGCACCTGTGGGGTATGACCGCAGAGGACAAGGCCAAGTAGCTCTTGAGATCCCTTCCCCATTATGTGACCCTGGATGTGGTGGTCTGGATAAAGAATAAGGACCAAACGTGGGAGATGTTGCTAAGGGAAGATAGAGCCAGATCTCATAGATGTTGGAGAGCTGGAAGAAGATAGATTCCAGCCAGTTTGGGCATGTTGAGTGTGAAGGGTAAAATGTCATCCAAAGGGTGTTGTCCTATAATCCAATACAGAAGAGGCATTGGAAGGTAAGTGAGAAGGTGGGTTAAGATTAGTTTCATGGTCACTTCGCAGAGGACAGTGGGTTAGAAGGTGAGTCAGATCTTGCAGAGGCTGTGTTAGAAGGAGACGAGTGAGAGCAGAGAGCCAAGGGTCCTACCTTACCTCCTAGGGGTGATGACTGCAGGTCCCAATCCAAACATCACCTGATCCATATCCCAGTAAAGAAAACCTCATCAAAGCTCACTAGAAGATGTACTAAAGGGGGTGCTATCTTGGTGCACCTTAGGAGAGAAAGAAAGAGGAAAGGAGGGAGAGAAGGAGAGAAGTCTTGAGGGAAGAAAAGAGGGAGGGATGGAGATCCATTTGACTCTCTCATTTTATTCATATATATATATTTATTTTAGCTGATTATAAAATATATTGAATATTTTCACAAAAATTTAAACAATATTTATAAATGTATATTTTTACTACTTACCCTTCACGTCTATTTTCCTCTTTTTTGACTTTCCTTGGGCGTGAAGCCAGAGGCAAGGCTGGATGTGCCTGGGTGACCATCTTTATGGGGCATTTCAGCTTTGTTTGTGGGGTGAAGACAGAGCCTCTGTATATAGATGGGGGGCTCTGGACCAGTTGGTTGTGTGCCCTTCCTTTGGGCCCTGGGAACTCTGAGAATAATGGGTTACTTCTTCCCAGGACTATTATTTATTGCATCTTCAGTACAGATTTATGAATGTGTTACTTGCTTAAAGTTGTCATTTCTTTAGCAAAATAGCAGGCATATCCTGTGTCAGCACCATCAAACTATGGGAATATGTTCAAAAGAAAAAGCTGTTTTCAAGGTTACATCCTAGAACTTTGATTCATAGAAAGATACATATTAAAGGAACACTCAGGAACCCCCAGGCTCTATCTAATATTCACATTTTTTCAGGTGTGGAAAATGAGGCCAACAGACTGGAAGTGACGTGTCCACAGTTAACATGAATGTTGCGTGGCCAGGTCATCAATCGGTCCTATGTTTTCTGACACTAGGAATAATACTTATTATTCATATAATAATGATACATATTATGCTCATAAGCTAGTAAGGGCCAAGATCCATAGGTGTATGGAAAATTCAAAGGCAATGGTATAGAACTCATGGTGAGCATTGACAGATGGAGTAAAAAAAACAGGGTCAGCCCGGGATAGCGTGGCTTTTACTCAGTGCCAGACTTTCCTTGTTTCTTCCTTTCACACTCAATAAAAGATGACCTCCCTCAAATAGATGCTATTCCCATTAGGAATCAGGTGATATTTTGATGATTTTGATATTTCCTATTATCTTATAACGAAACCCAGGAATGCTCAGACGCTGTCCCAAAGCACACAATGCCTCTCTGAGAAATTCTAGAGAGCAATACACACTCAAGGCTGTACAGTTAGTTAACATGTAAGCCGATAAACTCCCGCACAGGATTGTCTGAAAAACTGAACCACAGCCGGTGGCACAGCATCCTCCTCTCCCTTAAGCCCAAAGTATACCTTCAGCTGAGCCCTGAACACAAAACCCTGAGACAGCCATGAGAACAGTGAGGGTAAGTGAGAGGAGAGTAAGCAGGGGTCTCCGGAAATGCTGGATAGTGGCCTGTGGACTAGCCAATAGTTAGGGGGACCTGGGGGGAGAGGCTGGACAAAGGGTGAGAGGGGGAGAAGACGGGAAGTGAGGGAGGTGACCGTGTATACAGACTCAAGAAGCACGTGGCAAGAGGGGAATGAGACTTGGCCAAGAACAAATCAGAGATGAAATACTGTAGATATTAGGTCCTCAAAAAGGACCATGAGGAAGAGGCAAAATTTGAGAATCTCAAGAGGGGGTAATTGAGCTCTGAACTGAGGCAGATTCACCTATCTGCACAGATTAGGGCTGGAAGTTCAACCCCTCAAACTCTTTTAAAAAGTAAACACTTATTGCTTGTGAAAGGTAAAAAGAAAAGGCATGAGCTGCCCTCCTTCTCCAGCAGCGGTCGTGGGAGAGCATTTTACTAGCAGCCTCTGCTTAACTTGCACCACTATGCCTTTCCCTGTTACCCCACATCTCTCCTCTGTGGTCTGCTTGCTGGAAGTTCTCACCTGCTTAGGTTACTCTTACACACACACACACACACACACACACACCTCTCCCTGGAAAGGGAAATGAGGGAATCAGTACCAGATGTGCACATGCACCATGGATGGATGTGTTGGGATGCTTACTTGTTTCTGCTCACCTCTTAACACAGCTGCTCCTTTCCTTCAGTGATGGCCATCTGTGACTCAGTGACAGTGGACCGGTCCTGAACTGTCAACCTTGCCTCCATCTGCATTGAGTCATATACTCCATTGCCTGGCTAAGTTTTGTCCTCAGTTGACTGTGGAAAGACACCAGGTCCCTCTAGAAAATTGTGTTAAAGAGAGGTGCCCTCAGATACTGTCCGAGGAGGAAGGGTTGGTCATTAGAAATGTGGGAAGAATGAGAGATGATAATTAGGACATAGCTTATTCCTTTTACCTCGGAAATTGGCAACAAATTGTTAAGACCTCCTCATCCCTGTGTATTTGAATTTGGAAATTTAAAGCTTCTTTGGAAAAAACTGGCAGGGAATGGTTGGAAGTGGAGTTTAGAGTTGGAAGGAAGTAGAATAATCAACTTAGAGATAAAAGGAAGAAAGAAATTATCTGGTATGATTAACTTTTTCCAACACTCCCCTACTGTATAGATGAAGAAATAAAAGGTCAAAATCATAGTTTTTCCATACAAATTCAGGAAAAATCTATTACAAATAAAATGTTTGTACACACTATATTTAATCTTTCATTTTTGAGAGGCTGTCAGTTTTATTAATAATTTAAAAAGTAACTTTTGTGAGTATACACAGGTCTTTTCCAGGAATTCCCCTATTTATTCTCTTATGATGTGTGACTATCTCATTTTTCATAATCTATTCCTAGTTGTGCCACTGGGTCATCTTGTAATTCTGTGATTTTTTTCTCATTAATATTCATCCTCACTGTTAATATTATTCTGTGGATAATTATCTATGACACAAATAAATAGAAAGATATCCTATGTTTATGGATTGGAAAACCTGGCATTATTAATAATATATCAATGATACATAAAGTGATCTACAGATTCAATGCAATCTCTATCAAAACCCCAATGATATTTTTACTTAAATAGAAAAATCCATCCTATAATTCATATGAAATCTCAAGGGACCCTGAATAGCCAACACAATCTTGAAAAAGAAGAAGAACAAATTTGGAGGTCTCACACTTCCTAATTTCCAAATGTAGTACAAAGTTAGGGTAATCAAAACAATGTGGTAATGGCATAAAAACAGATATATAAACCAATAGAATAGATTAGATAGCATAGAAATAAATCCTTACACACATCGTTAAATACTTTTCAACAAGGATGCCAAGCCCATACAATGGAGAAAGGACAGTCTTTTCAACCAATGGTGCTGGGAAAACTGAATATATACATATACAAAAATAGAGTTGGATTCTTACCTTATACCATATAAACAATTAACTCAAAATGGATAAAAGACGACCTAAACATAAGAGCTAAAACTGTAACACTCTTAGACAGCATAGGGAAAACAATTTATGAATTTGGATTTAGCAATGACTTCTTGGATATGACAACAAAAACACAGGCGGCAAAAGAAAAATTAGATAAGCTGGACTTCCTCAAAATTAAAAACTTTTATGCATCAAAGGACACTATCAACAGAGTGAAAAGGAAACACATGGAATAGGAAAAATATTTATAATCATACCTCTGATAAGTGGTTAATATCCAAAATATCTGAAGAACTCCTGCAACTCAACAACAAATAGAAAAAAAACACCCAATTTTAAAGTGGGCAGATGACATTAATAGATATTTCTCCAAAGAAGATATACAAATGGCCAACAAGCACATGAAAAGATATTCAGTGCCATTGGTCTAGGGAAGTGCAAATCAAAACCACAATGAAATGCCTCATCACACCTAGTAAAATGGCTATTTAAAAAAAGCCCAGAAAATAACAAGTGGATTTGGAGAAATTGTAACACCTATACACTGCTGGTGGGACTGTAAAATGGTGCAGCCACCATGAGAAACAGTTTAGTGGTTTTTCAAACAAATAAACAGAATTTCTCTATGAACAAGAAAATTCACTTCTAGGAATATATCCAAAAGAACTGAAACAGGACTCAAACAGATGCTTGTGCACCAATATTTACTACAGCATTATTTGCAATATCCAAAAGGTGGAAGCAACCCAAGTGGCCATTAAGAGATAAATCAATAAATATAATGTGATATATATGTGCAATGGAATATTATTCAGCCATAAAAACTGAATTAAGTTCTGATACATGTGATATATGGGTGAACTTTGAAACGTGACGCCAATTGAAATAAGCCAGATTTAAAGGACAAATATTGTATGATTCCCTCCCTATGAGATAAGCAAATTTATACAGACAGAAAGTAGATTAGAGGTTATCACGGGCTGAGTAGAGGAGGGGAGGGGGGAATTACTGCTTAATAGTTACAGACTTTTGGGTTTGGGGTGATAAACAATTGGGGGAATATGTAGTGGTGCTAGTTGTAAAACACTGTGAATGTAATTAAAACCTCTGAATTATATAATTAAAAGTGGTTAAAATGGCAAATTTTAGGTTATATATATTTTACCACAATAAAAATAAATTTAAAATGCGTTCTCAATAATAAGTGGGCTCCTCTTCTGGAAGCAAATATGCCACAAGGAACACTGTTTGGCTTCTACACTCTTCTGCCTACTAAAGGTGTGAACTTGGGCAAGTCATTTACCTCTTCTGGGTATCAGACGCAATATGGGTTTAATGATGATTTGTAGAGGTTTAAATGTGCAAGTATTCAACAATAGGTTTTTGTTAATGTATATGATGTGCTATCTGCAGAGGTTCCTCTTACTGATGTAGATAGAAGGGGTAAAGTATGATGATAACCACCCTTCAATTTCTGTTTTTCTGCTTTAGACTCCTTTTTCTTAATTTGCAGTCTTTTATTTTCTTTGCCAAACCCACATGTAACCCAGCTTACACTGGAAGGGTGTTATTGCTGAGATCATTTTTCCCTCATTGGCATGCATGCAGTACATTATTCCCACTGCTACTCTGAGGGACCATTCCACTTCTTCCATGTCTCCAAAGCGGTCCCAGAACATTAGCTTGTCCTAGGGGCAATGAAGGAATTCTTTCTTGCAATGTTGCTGGTGAAGATTTATTTCAAGCTCTTGAAGGGAGGTCAGGTAAACTGACCTCAAACATACCCTTTAGCTATGAGATCCTATGATTCTTGGATTCTAAAACCTACTGAAGGAATGAGATATGATCCACTTCTCTTCCCACCTGTCCCCCAATAAAATGAAGCGTACAGGGGCCCTGGGTGATTTCAAATTTCCTTTAGTGGATAATGGAATTCAGGTTTTTTTAGATACTGATCTTTATGACTCTTTTTTATGGAGCTTGAAAAGGTCTGACCTATTATTTGGACCGAAATCTCCTGTGAACCACCTTCCTTCTGATTTACATCCTGTTCAAACATGTGGTGCTCTTTCCTGACTATGTTCTGCTGGGGAGAGAAAGAAAATACAAACTGTGACAAGCTGGAAATGTCTTCCACCAGATCTGCCAAAGTTGAGAAAGGCATGTAGGACTTAATGTTGCCCTAATTACTGTGTTTCTTCCACCCTCCTGGTCTCTCAGTCCTGGGTTCTGGAAGAGCG
>NW_006795321.1:0-29113 GCF_000442215.2 Lipotes vexillifer | reverse complement strand
GAAGAGCGTTGGACGTAACCCACAGCAGGGAGGCAGTGTTTTCCTGCAGCTCTTCTCCCACAGACCCACCGCATCCAGTGTAGATCTCCATGGGACTGTGCCCGCACTCAGACCTGACTCAGTACCCCCTGCTCATTTGAATTCTCCCAAGTGGTGTCTCTCAGGTCCCTCAAACACAACATATCCAGACAGGAACTCAGTTTCACGCTGTCTTTCATCAGCTCCTCTGATTTGAGTGTGATCCTTTCTAAACTATTCTCCACACAGCATTAATTGGAAAATTCAAATCATATTATGTGCATTGCCTTTGGCCAAATATAATTCTTTTTTATAATTATGCAAGATATTTGCCTGGTGCTATCAAAGTCAAATATATAAAACCAGATATATTTTGCTAATATTATATCTAAGACTTTTGTTTTTATGTTCGCAAGGGAAATTGGTCTGTAAAATCCCTTCACCTTATATGGTTCGTGTGTCCAGCTTTGTTATCAAGGAAATTTGAGAAGTATTTCCTCTTTATTTACTTTTCTGGAACATTCTGTGTAAGATTGGAATTAAAATTTACTTTCCTCTATTCTTCATGAGAAGATTTTTAAGTAAACATTTAATTTAAACCTTTTTATTGTATTCATGAGTGGCTTAGTAAACATGTTTCTCTATGAATTTGATTTTTTTAATTTAGATGTTTTTGTACTTATTGGCATACACACGACTATTTTAATTAAAATGAATTAAATTTTAATTTAAGTTAAATATTCAGCTCTTTAGTCACACTCAACAGCCACACGTGGTTCGTGGCTACCATATTGGACAGCACAGATATAGACTATTTCCATCATCAGAGCGTTCTGTTGGACAGCACTGGTCTGGAATATTCTTCCCTCAGATATTTTCACAGCTGGCTCGTTTTCACCCTAGCACCCTAGCACACATCTCCATCAGTAAGGGGCTTTGCTGACTACCCAGTTTGAAGCTGGTCTACCACCCCTACAATGCCATCACTCTGTCTGATGTCACAGTCTCACCACTTTCCAGAAGAATCTTATTTTTCTGTCTCCCCCTGCTATTGACATATACAGTCCATAAGAATAGGGACTTATCTGACTTTTTTATCACTGAATCCCCAGAGTATAGAAGAGTGCCTTGGAGAGAGGAGGTGTTCAAAAATTACATATTAAGTGACGTAGATTGAGTGATAGGGGACTCCACTGATGGCAAGTTAAGATGTTTACACTAAAAAAAGACATGAAGTACATAACAGTGTCTTATCTTTTCAATCTCTAATGTTCCTCTTTTTACTCTAAATAGTTTTCATTTGTGCCTTTTCATTCTCTCTTCCTTATGTCATATTAATCAGTCACACCAGAAGTTTGCTCATTTCATTGGTTTCTTTCAAGAAAAAACAACTTTGACCTGACTAATGATCTCTATTGTATATTTGCTTTCTCTGTCATTAATATCTGCTCTTACTTTATTATTTCCTTTCTTCTGTCATCTTTTGGTTTATTCTGCTAATCTTGTGCTGACTTCTTTTTCTTTTAACTTAGCTCAATAATGTAAGCTTTTTTCCCTTTCTAATATAAATAAAAAAGCAACGTTTTAGCTACATACTATAAGTTTAGATAGGTTGTATTTTCATTTTTACTAAACTTTAAGCATTTAAAAAAATTTTTCCATGTCTCCTTTGGTGCATAAGGTAGTCAGAGGAGTGGTTTTTGTTTGTTTATTTGTTTTTTGTTTTAGTTTGGGTCGTTTCTTTATTATTATTATTCCAAAATATATGAAGCTGATTTTAGTTACCTTACATCATGGTGAGGAAAATTTTTTCTGCATGTTACAGATTCTTTGGAATTTGTTGGAACTTGCTCTAAAGCTTGATACTTGGTCAATTGAAAAAAAAAAATATATATATATATATACATACATATACATACCATGTGTTCTTGAGCAGAATGTTTATTCTATAATTACTGAGTACAGTGTTCCATATGTGTCCATCAAATTTTTAATTTGGAATATATTCTTGCTCTTTACCAGAAGTGAGGCTGGGGTGACCTTTAAAGGAAAGGAAACAAAAAGGAAAAAGTCCCTTCTCTTCTAGCCTTTGGGGTCTTCCTCTAGCTCCATCTAGTGAAAGAGTTTACCAGGGAGCGGCTGACCCAAAGAAATGGAGTTTCAGAGTCCAGCCTCATCATCACAAAGCCAAGTATAGGAAGGTAGGCTCAGAAGAGAGAGACAATGTCTTAATAACTGGCATACATGCTGTGGAATTAGGATTACGATTAACTTATGTGTATTTGGTGTTCCAAAACATTGCTGTAAATAGCATCAAATCATGAGAAATTCATTGTGGTGGGTAAAATCTCTAATCTGGATTTGTAAGAACAGCACCAGAGGGAAATGAAGGAGCAGTGATTCAATAATTCTTTTGAAAAGTTTAGTCTTTTCCTGTGTCGTACCTTTTCGGATACCTCCGTCAGCCTACTTACATTTGAAGTGTTTCTTATTCAGTAGTAAAAGACCTTTATGCAATGAAATAAACAGGATTTCCATGAGATGAAAGAGTCTCCAACATAGTTTTGATTTATCCATATGGTCCATACCATTGTATCCACACAATGTTTCTCAAGCCTCACTGATATCATTGATCATAGTTGTTCACAGCCTAACTGAAGAGGCCATCACCACACTTTGTGAATTATGACAAGGCATGATTCATTTCTACTCTGTTTGGTGCACCGTGTTAAGCATGTGGGAACTGCACAGATGAAACAGAACCTGCCTTCAGGGGACTTACAATTTGACAAAAGAGGAAAGACATACAAGGTTGACTATAATAGAATTATTCCATCACTTTTCAAGGTACCGTCCCATTTCCACGTTGCTTCAGTCCAAGATCCCAGGGTTATCCAACTCTCCCTCTGGCTCATAGCCAATCAGTCATAGATGCAGCTTATTTTTCACTACAGTGTCTTTAGGAATCCCCAGTCATTTTCTCCAATACCCCTTTCAAGGACCTCATCAACCCAAACTCCCCTCACTGCCCTGTTTGGCTTTCCTTTTCAGCCTTATCTATCATACTTTCCCACGACTACCCCCGTGCTGCTCATTTGCATTCCCTGGACCCTGTATCTGTCCCCTCTGCCCTCTAACAGTATGGCCAGAAAAGGAAAGGCTGATTATTCTTTTAGACATCTTTTGGAAACATGTTTTTAGGAAATTAGTCCCAAGGGATTGCTCACATTCGAAAGGGAGTTATCTTGATTATCTGATCCAGTATTACAATTCGGATGTCGAAAATGATTAAAATTATTTGAAAGAGTTCACTTTTTCATTCTCTGGAAAAAATGTTTAGTCATTATTACACACAATTCATAAAATAAATACCCATATACTTCACAAGTGCTTCTTTGGAAATTTTTAAACATTTCCAACTTAATTTTCGGGGTCTAGCGCAAAATAAAATCACAAGACCCCTTCGTTAAAAAATTATTTAAAATTTCAAGATGGCAACAGCAGAGCATTCCAATTCCTGAGCTCAGAGCCTTATACAACTGCACAGGTTATATGCCCAGGAATCCAGCCCCAATCCTTCCTTTATATGTTTGACTTTATTCCATGGGGATTCTAAGAAATATGAGCTAAGTGCAATGCTTAAACACATAAACTATGTTACCTGAGGCTCTTGATATCTCTGACAGAAGCTGACAACCTTCTTGGTTAAGAGCATAGCACCAGAAACAAGATTGTGCACATCTGATCCTAATGCCACCACTTCTTAGCAAGTTACTTAACTTCTCTGTAGCTCAGATTCCTCATCTGTAAAGTTGAGATAATAATAACCCCGCACCATAGGATTTAATGATTTAATACAGGTAGTATTCTTAGGACCATTCCTGTGATGTAGAATGCACTATAAAAGTTTGGGCTATTAAAATGACCTCTTTCTTTGAAAATATTTCTGATTTTACTTTTGTCCTTAGTTAAATATTTTCAATGCATAGCAACATTTGTGTCACATTGTGTCGATTGAAAGAAAAATCATGTAAATTACAAAGTAACACAAATTCCACTTAGAGTACTAGGATTGGGGCATAAACAAGTAAACTTTGATGCCAAGCCTAAAATAAGTAATTAATTGGTTGATTGATTTCATTATTCACTCTAAAAAAAAATTTCGCTTTTGCCTAATGATTTCCAAGGAGTTGGAAAGGCATGAATGAACAGAGCAGAGGCCCAGCTATTGCAATACCGTGTAAGGCGACACCACAAGAAAAGCAAGCAAATGCCACTCAGGATGCTCAGGGAGAAGAACTTGGTTCAGTCCTAGATGACGGTATGATGGAGAGAATCTGAGAAGTCTTTTTAGAGAAGATGATGGTTAAGCTATCTCTAAAAAGAGGAATTGGCATCTCCCAGGCAGACTCATTTAGGATAAAGAGTATATTCAAGAGATTGATGATGCAAAAGAATAAGACATAGCCAGGATTCAAAAGAAGTTTAGTGTAGTAGAAGCTGAAGGTACAGGTTAGGGGTGGACAATGAGACATAGTAAATAACTAACAAAGTGACAGCTTGGAAGGCAATGAGTTCTCCTTGTCTAAAGAGCATCATGACACACTGGGACCTTGTCCCGAGAATGGGATCCAGCTTTTCTCCTCTACCCGACTGATCCAGGGGCAGACGCCTGATTCACACCAAACCATGTTGAGGATAAGTGCTCTTGTTTGGTTGATTTGATTTGAGTTTTGCAATAGCGAATATACTTTTGTGCTGGACACTGTACCAAATAGAATTTAGAATTGAAAGGCTGCTTTAATCTCTGTTATTTTAATATGACAACTAAATTCAGGAATCTACCCCTTGGTAGACTGTATATAATACTTTCTTTTTTAATCATAGAACTTAAACAGAAATTTTGGCATGGAATGGTAAGAAAGGGTAACTGTTTGATATGTATTTGCATTAGAGAAAGGTAAGCTTTTTTTTTTCATCAGCCATCAGCTATTTGACTCTAAGTCTACATTGAGTATTCCACTTCAAAAACCGTAAATCTATGTTTTAAAAAAAGAAATAAAAAGAAAAAGGAAAGAATGCATGGAAGAGATCCAATCTTCTTGCAAATGATAGATGATTTCTTGTGTTGATTTCTACCCTTGTTCTCAACTCCCTGAGAGCTTCCACGCTGGATTCAGCATACCACCACCCTGCCCCTGCCCTTCCAACTCAGTTTTCAGTGGACAATTTGATAAAAACCTCCATATTGAGCTTTGGCATGGTTTCCAGTCCACTTCGTGGTGATCTCTGTTGGTGGAATTTTGTCAGATACTGCTTTCAGAATCAAGCAGAACACCAGGCATCAGGGAAGAGAGAAAGTCATAGGGGATGTAGGTCCATGTAACATAAGTCATCTTGCATATCGATATCTGAGAGTATACAACTTGGGTGAATTGTGGGTGTTGAGTTCTTGTCAGTGTGGTCACCAAAGCCCTATGGCAAAGTCGGCAATGCCAAGCCCTTGCTGATGTCAGGTTTTGTACTCCCTGGAAGCCACAGATTAGCTGGCAATTGCTGTTTCCTATCAGATCAATTTGGAGACTCATTGGGAAAAGTCCATTTTGGGGTGACCTCACACCAGTCAAGCCAAAAGCCCGTGAGATTAAATAGCTGCACAGATATCTGTCAATATATACACAATAGATAAGGATCCTATATGTATAAACACAAATCCAGTTTTCAATTATCTTTGACAGAGTCGTGGCACAGTTAATAAAATTTATTTATGTTTGCATCTGGACTGAATACAGGTAGGTAGATTTCTGCCTTTATGGAGAGGCAAAAGCCTGCCCGTGGAGCCAACACCCATATCTGATCACTTTCTTTACCACTTCCCAGCTTTGAGATCTAAACTTCTCTGTATTTCAATTTCTTCATCTGTAAAAAAGAGATGATAATATTTATCCTCTCTATTTCATATGGTACTTTGAAGGTTAAAGTCATTGAATGGAAAATTTGAATTTTAAGCCCAATTTATTTTTTCTTTTATAGTTTGTACTTCTGTGTTCTATCTAAGGAATCTTTGCCTAACTCAAAATAACAAAAATGTTCTCCTATGTTTTATTTCTAGAATTTTACATTTCAGGTCTTATCTTTAGGTCTATGGTCCATTTCAAATTGATTTCTATGTATGGTGCAAGGGATGAATTAAAGGCTTCGTTTTGTTTCATTTGTTTTTTTCACAAAGTTGACCTTTTATTCTAGCATCATTTGTTGAAAATACTATCATTTCTCAATTAATTACTCTGAATTTTTGGTTGAAAATCGACACTCTATCCTGTTTTATCAAAATCTATGTGTTCATCTTATACCAATTCTACATTGTCTTGATTACTTGAGCTTTACAGTAAGTCTTGAAACTAGGTAATGTATCTTCCAACTTGGCTCATTAAAAAACATTGTTAAGAAAATGAAAAGACAAGCCACAGACTAGCAGAAAATATTCGCAAAGCAAACACGATAAAGGACTTGTAGCTAGACTATACAAAAAAAAAAAAAACTCTTAAAATTCAGTAAGAAGACAAACAGTTCAATTAAAAAATGAAGAGATTTATACAGGCACTTCTCTAAAGAAGAGATATACACGGCAAATAAGCATCTGATAAGATGCTCAACATCATTAGACATTAGGGAAATGAAAATGAAACCATAATAAGATATCTTTACATACCTACCTGAGTAACTAAAATTAGAGAGACTGACAGAAGAGATACAGAACAACTGGAATGTTCATGTATTTTGGGCAGAGTACAAAATTATAAAATTATATTAGAAAACAGTTTGGAAGTTTTTTATAAAGTTAAATAGAGATTTACCATAAAATCCACCAATTCCACACTTTGACATTTACCCAAGATAAATGAAAACAAATCTCACTCAAAGACCTGTATGCAAACATTCATTGCAGCTTAATTCACAATCACTAAAAACTGTAAACAACACGCTAATGTCTTTCTACAGGTGAATGGAAAAATGAATTGTGGTTCATTCACATACAGAATACTTCTCAGCAGTAAAATGAACTATTGATACATACAACAACATAGATGTGTCTCAAAAACATTATCTTGAATAATAACTGGAAGAAGCTAGATACAAAGGCTTTATACTACATGATTCCTTTCTGACTTTCTGGAAAAGTTAAAACTATAGGGATTAAAATCAGATTAATGGTTGCCAGGGGCTATGGACGGGGTGGGGTGGGGTGAATTACAAAGAGGCACAAGGAAACTTTTTGGAATGATGAACTGTTCTATACTTCGTGGTAGTGATTACTCAACTGTAAATATTTGTCAAAACTCATAGAACTATACCTAAAAAGACTGATTTTTAGTGTATGTAAGTTATACCTTAATAAACATAATTTTTTAAAAGAATCATTAAGCAGTTGACCTGAATGTCCTACCACATAAAAGCAATTGTCCCAGCTTAAGAATTTCCATTCTCCCTTTGGAGAAGGAAGGGTCAAAATTTCCTAAGCAGCAAGTGTGGTTGCGATCTTAGGCAAGGCTATATGCACCTACTCTTTGTGTTTTAAAACTTATGATTTTACCGTATTAATAATATTTAGAGCACTGTCAAATAGTATCTATCTTATCTATCTGTCTAACCATCTACCTATGGAATCATGATGGCTTGTAAACTGGTGAAATCACTTTGGAAAACAATTCTTCCTTAACCAATAAAGTTGAATATTCATCTACCTTATATCCACAGTTTTACTTCTTTATATATTCTTAAACAAAACTTTCACACAAGACGTTCATAGCAGTACTACTCACAGAAATTCTGAAAACAATCCAAATGCTTATCAATAGGAGAGTACATGAATAAGTGCTGGTGTGCTTACACAATGAAATGTAAACAAACTAAAGAGACATGCATGCTACAATATAAATAAACTTTAGCTATAGACAATTAAATGTGAAAATAAACCTGGGGAGATTATATACAGCATCATGCCTTTTAATAAAGTGAAAAATAATTAAATACAAAATATAATTTTAAGGAATGCTGAGGATGGAATAAAACTATATAAAAAGGAAATCACGGAAACAATGCACCAGCATTGGCAGCAGCAGAAAGAGTCAGGGAGTGCAGACGACGCCTGCTTCCTGCTCACGCTGGTTCCCACAGCAGTGGTGCCAGCAACAGAGGCATTGTGGGCTCTGCCCATTTTGCATTTGCTTCTCCAGCTTTATGACTGGAAATGGCCTCATGCAGTTGCTAATATTGGGGTTAACTCACTTTTCTCCTTTGGCTACTCTATTTCCTCCACCATATTTGTAGCCATTTCTTTGTATTAAAATTCTATCCTCAGAAGCACCTAAGTAAATTTTTACTTTCTGGGTTAGACATCCATTTTCTGGACTCTGCCCAATGGATGTTAGAGGTATGTCAGGAAAATTCTAACCAAAAGAAAGCTGCTGCAAAAAGTGGGCTTTAGGTAATAAATAATTATTAGGTATCCAGAGAGTCACTACACGGTGATAAAATATTCAAGACTCAGGTTGATATAAGAATTTTAAAGGTGTCTACACCTAGTATAATACTCTCAGAATATGCAAAGCCAATTTGGTAGAATTCCAGGGAGATCTGAAAATCATCAATGTATTAGGAACTTGAAAATACTTCTCTTGATTATAGATATGTCAGGAAGACAAAAATTAGCAAGGATATTGGAAATGTAAACAACTCAATTAAATTTGTATCCAACACTTAGAGAATATAGATTATACTCAAGCACACAAGGAACATTACAAAATTTGATCAGGCACTAGGTTATAAAGAGAGTATCAATAAATTTCAGGATATATGTATTATACAGTTTGTATTTGTTCATTGTAATAATTAAGTTGAGCAAATATCTAAACTTAAAGACTCGCATATTTGGGAATTTAAAAAACACTACTAATAGCTTATGACTTAAGTAATAAATTATAATGGAAATTTAAAATCCATAGAATTAGACAATAATAATAATAATACCATCAGCATTTAGAGAAGTGTTATGAGGAAAATTTGTACCCTTAAATACTTATAAAAGAAAAAGAGAAAGGCTAAAAACTGAAGGCTGAAAATTACAAAATTATGAAAAGGACAACAGAATGATCTCAAAAAAAAGTACGATAGAGAAGATGAATGTAGCCAAGAGTTGTTTCTTAGGTAAAACAAAGCAAAGAGACAAACAAACAAAAAACCTAAAAAATAAACAAATACCTCTAGCGAGATTAAGGAAAAAAAAGAAAACTAAAATAAATAATATTTTGAATGTAAAAGAAGATATAAATCATTTTAAACAGAGATTGAAAATATGACAGATGCCAACAGGTTTAAAAAGAGAAAAATGGAAAAATATCATAAAAAAATAACTTAGCAAAACGGACACTAGGAGAAATAAAGAATAACAAAATTGAACAACAGTTATAAATCTTCTGAAGAAGAAAAAAAACATAAGCTTAAATAGTTTTACCAGTAAGATCTACCAAGTTTTTCAGGTACAAATCATCTCCATCTTTTATCACTATTCCAACAAATGGGAAGAAAAAATATCCATATCAGCTCATTTAAAAACCAAACACTGACATTTTGAAGAAATAAATATATAACATTGCTTTACCATTTAACATAGATTAAAGAACTTTAAATAAAATATTAGCAAATTGAATCACACCATATAAAAAGACAACCAACCACAATAAACCTGGCTTTAAACGACTTGTGTATAAAATACCTTGTTTACCATATTAATAGCTTTTTAAAATATATAATTATTTCAATAGATTGAGAAAAACTCTGAGATAACATTCAATATATGTTCATGATTATAAACTTTTAGTAAACTACCAGTATAAAGGCGCTTTTATAATCTAATATAAGGTATCTGTAAAAGTACTACAGCAAATCCTATACTAATGAAGAAACATTAGAAATATTACCATTATTCCTACTTCTACTCAGCATTGTATTGGATTTCTACAACAGTGCAATAAGGGGAGGAAAATGATCAGTTCAGTGCAGACAGATTAGCAAGGAGAAAATAAACCAGTCATTAATTCCAGATGATGTGATTCTTTATATGCAAAAACCTAAAGAACATATAGATAAATTATTAGAAAAGATACACAGAATTTATTTATTCATTTACATTATTTATTATTTTCTATTTAAATTTTAAATATCTATTGACCACCAACAAATAATAGGAAGTCTAATTTAAAAGACACTGACATTGAAAATGGTAGAGAGTATCAGAACTTAATAATAATTCTAACAAGAAGCATGTAAGCTTCTATAGGAAGATTTAAGTGGCGTAAGAGATGTTAAAGATGGCCCAGCTAAATGGAGAAATATACTGTGGTCATAGAAACAAAGCAGACCGTTGAGATGTCAATTGTCTAAAAGTCAATCTATTGATTCAGTGTAATTCCAATCCAAACTCCAACAGGGTTTTTCTTAAAACTTGATAAGCTGATCCTGAGATGTGTTTGGAATAAATTTCCAAGAGTAAACAGGATACTTCAAAAGAAGAGCAGAGAGAGGGAACATCTAACCCAATATTAATCCCGTAATAATTAAGGCAATGTGGTACTGACCCCAAAATATCATCAAAGAGAAAAAATAAAGAGCTCAGAGAGAGATCTGTGCACATAAAGAACTTTGGTGAGAGTTGTAATGTACCAGATCAACAGGGGAAAGAAATGAGTATTCAAAACGGTTATTCAAGTCGTTTCAGCTGTTGTCAGCTGGGCCTTTTATTTAATGGGGGTGGATTTTTCTAACATAATATTCTTTATTAATTATTTAAAAGGCATATGTTATTCCTTAACAAATCCAAGTGTCAGATTCGCAATTTGGTCACAGATAGACTCAGAAAATCTCGAACAGCTCCAGCTGTTCAGGAGCATTTGTTGCTAAAACCTTGAATGCACGGCAGGATCCCAGCGGTAGGGCGAAACCCTTCCATTCACAGGAAGACGTGCTCATCCGTGTAGCCCTTTCCAGCAAGCTGTGGCTCTGGACAGAAGGTCTCCACCAAGTTTCCCCAGGTGGGTCATGCCCGCAGCTTATCCTGCCCCTCCCCTATCAGCCATGTTGTGCTGTGGCCTCAACCGGAAGGAGAAGCACGGTCACGGCTGGACGGGAAGTTCATTTACAGCATCTAGCCAAGGCCCCTGGGCCGAGCTTGCAAAGGCTCTGAAGTCATCGTACTCCTCCTTGGGGAATGTGGTCTGCGACCACAATCAACATCTCATTGCAGAAATCATAATGGAACCCAGGTTCCCCTGCATTAGTCCATTCACTCATTCATCCACGATTCACTCCGTCAGTCATTCAGTAAGTATTCATCAAGTCTTACCCCTCAATGGATGTTCGAAATCTGGCAAATGGAGGGGTTATGCTATAATACAGAACTTCACCACCCCTAATTCATCAAACCAAGACGTGGAAAACCTATTGAATTCCCATGGAAACCACTGAAGGCACCAGGGATTCTCCTGTGCTAAACTCTCCAAAATCACGTAATCGGAGTGACTCAGAGGGCAGGGATACCACCGCCCAGCACACGAGCCCAATGGCACTGAGTTATTACCTTCAGCGAACCAGGGAAAGGCTAATCACCTCCCCTCCTCCCTCTCCCTCAACCAGGATATGAAGGGGCAGGAGGTGCTAAGCCAAATATCTTTTGATGCTCAGAAAAATTCTTTTCAGAGCTATTTATTTGAATGTGTGCCTGTAGATCTGGGTTTAATAAAAGCCTGTACAATAGCCAAACTATCAAAATGTTTAAGAACCCACAAGTATGTGGCTTACCTCCTTGAGTTTTTCACGTCATCACCAATTGAGATGTTAGAATCACCCAGCTAATGTGAGAGACAGCCGTGGTACAACGGGGTGGGCCTCTGACATGGCGTCCGAATACTGGGTGTTACCGAGCTTCCCAATTTCCATGGCCCCCCAATAAGCCCCCCAAAGCCTGCGGTCCCCATGCTCCCCAAAAAGGATCATTCCAGGGTGCTCACATATCTAGTACCATGTTCTTTAAACTTTAAGTACATTTACCAAACATGACATAACATCCATCCACTGATTAGAGTAAATGTAAGATATAGAAGTAGGTGGTGGAGGGAACCTCCCTTTCCCACTCCTTCCCGTGCATCTTCCTAGATGATTTTATGTCTTCCTGGACACATCAATGATCATCCCTTCTGTGTTCCTCATCTCAGCTCATTTATCTCAGTTAGGGACTAAAAGTCCTCCTGCAACCCCAGTCTCTTCTGGTGCCTTATCTCCTTTCCTAGATTCTACTTATAATTCCTTTTTTTCCCCCAAGACCAACTATACTTACTCTTTCATGAAGCTCCTCTTGTTTATTGTCCCTTTTTAAGGGAGCAGTGGGCCTTACATGTAAGATGATAGAGAATTTTGTTCACTCCAGTTCCTAGCTGGAGAATCACAGTGGGGAGACCAGACTTCTGAGGACCCACTGCAGGACAGAAAGGGGAGAGTAAAGTGACTGTCACAGGACTCTATGGAAAGAAGAATGGGAGTTGTTTAGCAGTTGTCTGAATTTAAACCTTCAGGGAGAGGTATCTAAAGAGGATTTTAGTGAAGGTTTTCTGTGTGTTGTACTATGAAAAGCCTATGCTATGTCTTCTAGATAATTTATGATAAAGAGCTGGATCCTTCCTCATGGTTTAAGGGAACACACAGATGTTTCTTTAGTGGAGACATCAGATGCAACAGTGCTACTGTTTTTGTTTTCTTCTCTTTTCTTTTTCTCTTTTTTTCCTTCCTTTTTTCCTCCCTCCCTCCCTCCCTCACTTCCTTTCCTTGCAGTTCCGTATAGGATAACTAATCTTCTGCATTTTTAAGAACGAAGTAGTCAGGAGTTGAACTTGGAGTGATGTAACTAAGATCCCTTCTAACACAAGTCCCACGCTCTCGGAAGCCCAGACACTGTGTAACAGTTGTTTCAAGTAGTAGCCCTGCACCTTGATTGCTCTGTATTTTTGAACAACTCGTTCAATTTTTCTAAGCCTCAATTCCTTCATTTGTTCAGTGAGTTACTATAATAATGGTCCATTACAGTGTCACTGTAAGGGTTGAATAATAAAATATGTGTTTTTTTAAACTGCAAAGTGATTACATCTTAACTGACTCATAATTCATTTCAATGGCCTTTCTTGAATTCTCTGATTTAAATTTTCAGAACACGTATTTGAAAATGGCCAGCGACTGCAATATTTCATTCTAGCTTGAATGAATCTGTGTCTGCACATTAGCCCTGGCTTCCCTGCTCAGCCTTGGCTCTCAGCACTGCTGGTGTGTTGCTGGTGTGTCACAGTGATCAATGGAAGGAGAAGAGCCCACTGATCCTGGTGTGGAGGCAGGGAGTTCTGCCAAAGCCATCTGCTCAGAGAAGTCAGAGGCCACAGGCAGAGAAATGTGGTTTTCATTTTTTGAGCTAAGAAGTTTTGTAAAGTAATTTTCCCCATTTTTTGATGTAATGCCTGAAGGAAAATAATAATAAAACAAAACTGGAGGAGGGAAGATTATTTGCCAAATGACATTTCCCCTATTCTTTCTGCCTCTAGTCCTAGAAAAAAGAACTTGAAAACTGCAGGGAAAGTGTTGGCAGTATCCCAGACCTTCTTGTTTTGCTCCTAATCAATGTGACAAGCAAATTTGTTTTTTGGAGTATGAGAGGCTAATGCCCCCACCTCACTGCTGTCTTTAGACAATGAATAAAGATAATGATGGTGACATCTATTAGGTGCTTACTGCATGCAGGCACAATGCAAAACACCTTGACAGAATGATGGTGATTAATCCTTGCAACAATACTGTGAGGTTGGCACAAAGTGAGGACAGCCAGGACCAGTGTGCGAGTGGTAGTGCCAACCATATGAATGGGGTCTCTCTCATTCCTGCATGCACATTCTTAAGCATGATGCTGCCTTTCTGATTTGGAAATTACAAAACAAGTTCAAATCCTCAGATTGGAAGTTTGAAATGCTCATCTCAGAACCACAGATACACAGAATTGGAAGCCTGCTCCAGTTGCCCCAGTTCTTTGAAGATCATGATATTTGAGAATGGGAAGCTAAGGCAATGAAAACCCCTCTGAGTACCTTGTTTTAAAGAAGAAAAATAAATTTTTGCTGAAGATCCAGTAGTATCTCTTTCTTTGAAGTTATCATATTACTCTTCTTGGTTTTCGAAGGAATGAACTAAGAAGTGGAAGTGTTTTGCTGGGGAGAGGTTTTGTTACTGATCTGAACTCACTGCAACAGTCCGGGGAGGACCAGAAGTCCCCTTGCAAATAGAGCTGTCTGCCACTCCATCTGGCCTGCTAATTCCTCAGGCCAACTTGTGAAAAGGGATAGTTCATAGCTTTGTGTTGGGGGGAAGCTCTCCCCACCAGTCTCCATTTAACTGACTCACAGGTGGACACTCTCCGTTCCCTGCGTAGTGCATCCTGGCTGGTGCCCATAAGTACTGCCTGGCAGCACTCCCCTTTACTACTTGTCTCTGCTCCTGCCACCAATTCTGTGCTCTCCAAGAGTGCGTTGTCCCTTCCCCCACACTTATTTTTGTCAATTGTACATGTTATTTTAATTATAGACTTTAACGTGTTATAAATTGATGAAGTATGGGGTGATAAAGTACATGTGTAAAAAGAGTTGTTTCAGTGAAAATTATCATACTTATCAAATTTAAGACACTCGTTGATTTTAAGGCAAGTCACTATTTTATGTATAATTTAGAAAGAAAAAAATGCCAACAATAAAACCATGCTACACCATTTACTGTATACCACTCCTATTTCAGAGAACTTAAAATGTGGAAAAAAGTGCATGTTAGAATTCATAAAATATGGTAAGTTAAATAATTTGGAAAAACTCCATGACAAACTGACAATCATGACCAAATATACAGATGACTATTCACAAACACTGTGACCTAGCAAAACCTATAGGCAGAGATCCAGGAGAAATTCACACATACAAGAATACTTATAGAAATTGGAACCAACATAATGCTCATGAGTAGGAAAGAGGATGAACAAAATTTGGAATATTCACATAATGGAATATTACATAGCAGTCAAAATTGATAAACAACAGTGTAAACAAAAGTTTGGATGAAGTAAAGAATATAATATTAAATGATAAAAATACTCCAGAATTACTTACAGCATGATATTCTCCTTATAAAGTTATAGGTAATTAAAACAACACTATACTTTCGTCTTTTGGAATAGATAATGATGTAACAAAACTAAATAAACAGGAAATTAGTCAAGAAGGACATGATATTCAGGGTGGTGGTTAGCTTGGGTTGGAAGAAGCAGGGAGTTGGGGAAAGGGAAGAAAATACGGCTAGATGTAGGTTAAATTCAAAGTTTTTGTTCTTTTTAAAGGGTGGTTAGTTCATGGGTGTATTGCATTATAACATAATTAAAGAATTAACTGAATAAAGGAAAGTCATGAATTAATCAATGATAATACATTAGGAACTAGGGATTATCCATTTCTGTGCAGCTGAGGTCCAAGTAAAAGAATCAGTATGTGAGCCAAGTGGATTTCTAAGTGCCAGCATTTGATCATTATAATAAAAACGTATGTTGCTTGTTATTAATTTATAGGATTTTTTTTTTTTTTTTTTTTTTTTTTTTTTTTTTTTTTTTTTTTTTTTTTGCGGTCCGCGGGCCTCTCACTGTTGTGGCCTCTCCTGTTGCAGAGCACAGGCTCTGGATGCGCAGGCTCAGCGGCCATGGCTCACGGGGCCCACACGCGGGATCCTCCCAGACCAGGGCATGAACCCACGTCCCCTGCGTCGGCAGGCAGACTCCCAACCACTGCGCCACCAGGGAAGCCCACCCACCCCTTTTCTTTTCAGACCTTCTCTTTCCTTTGTTCCTATTGTCCCTGCCATGCTCAATTTGGATCTTACTCCTAGTATTTTCTCCTCAGTTCAAGCTTCATCCTGGAAATGAGTTTCTTCTTGTTTGTCTTGGGAATCAACAGGGCCCAGAGCCCTATACAAACCATCTGACAGTATTATGGCCCCTTTAGTCATCCTCAGATTTCAGCCTGCAAAAGACCCTTCCCAGCATTCAACTTCACCAGAAGTCTGGTGGCTTAATAATAGCCTATGAGGTGACCAGTTAGTACCACTTTATGGTTTAGGGGTTCTCTACTTATAAATGTTGCCAGAAATCCCTTTGCCCTGCCTCCACTATCTCCTATGACGTTCTAATGCCATGAAAATCTTGTTACAATTGACAGTTTGTCCTCACCCATTCATATTTTGATATGTATCGGGATATCTTGTCACCAAGTATTGGACTCAAAGTTGTCTGAGGCATTTTGGTTTTTCTATCCTGGATGACGCCAATGACTATAAGGAAGGGTGATCCAACACATGGAACTCACAATGTCTTAATCTCTCCAATTCTTTTGATCCTCATCTGTATCCCACTTCAGATGTCTACATCGACAGCGAAACCTGATAAACATATAGAAGTGCCTCATGGCTGAAATTTTAAATTAGATGTCACATTTATATCTTTCTCACTCTCTGGTACCCACACACTTATCACAAGTATTGTTTAAACTCACAGAGGACCCCAGCCTTTTTTCTCTCCATGTTCTCCCTGTTAGACTTCCTATTTCTTTCTTTCTCTCTCTCCCTCCCACTTACACCAGGGCATGGTTAGACTGGAAATTCCACGAGAGGCATAGCTATCCTTGTGTCCCCAGTAACTCGCGTGAAGCTAGACAATAAATATCTATTTATCTCAATAAATATCTATTGAATGACTAATACAGTTTCACAACTGTAGACCAAAACCACCATAAAAACATGGTCTCCAAATTAGCCAGTGCCTCACATCTGTATCATAACTTGTTTTGTTTGCTTTTGATATATTTCTTCTTTTTTTTTCTCAGTAGTCATTACTAACTTTCAGTTTTAAATTAAGTCTCTTACCAACCACTCATCCTCAAGCAATGTTATTCATTATTTTATTCATTAATTCAACAAATCAGGTGCCAGAAACTCTGTTTGGCATTGGGATCCCAATGGTGAGCCAAAGAAGACATGGCTCAAGCTCTCATGGAGCTTATAGTTTAATGGAGGATACAAACGTTAATGAAATAATTAGGTGGAAATTACAATTAGGATAAGTTCTCTGAAGGAGAGGGACTTGGTGCTATAAGACCAGTAATAAAGCAAGCTGACATAGGTAGGAGCATTCCAGAAAGCTTCCTGCAGAATACTATTTGGATGGCGCTCCAATGGATGTGTTGGAATTAACTAGAGGGAGGCAGGTGAGCAGTGAACAGAATTCTGCCTGAGTGGAGTACCACTTTCAATGCCCTAGTGGCTTTCTTCCATGTCTCATGCCTACAGAGATTAAAATATACAGTCCTAGGATGCCAGTGCTCTGGCCTCTCCAGCATCCTAATCCTTCATTTTCCTGGTCTATCCACTAGTCTCTCGTGACCTTGTTGATAGGAGTCTCTGCCCTAAGAGACAGGATTCTTTTCCAAGCCCCTTTGCCTCAACTGGTCCCCCAGTCACTTCACCACACTTTTTTTTTTTTTCCAAATGTCTAGATTAACTAAACACATGCGACTTTGTACTTCTTCAGGCCTCAGTTTTCCTACTTATCACATAAGAGGTCTAGATTCTGGGGGCTCTACAGGCATTCTCAGTCCCGGCAGCTTCTGAAAGGAGCTCCCTTCAGCGGCTAGAAGGCAGAGCCATGTGCACAGCATCTTGCAGAGAAAGGAAGCACCACTGTCTCGATGCAGGCCTGCCATCCAAGCCCCTTGCCCTGTGTCTCTGGGTCTCCTCTGTGCCTACATTCCCACAGCCCCTGGTGACAGCTCCTTCTCTTCGAGAAATGCAGGATGAATCAGGTGTCGACAGAAGTCTGCTGAGTGTTTGCCCTTTTGGACAGTGGGAAATGAAGGCAGACCCCTGGGTAAAACTTACTAAACCAAGGGACAGACTGGAGCCAGGCTGAAGGAGTCAAACAAGGGAAGGGGTCAAGAGACCCACCCCCTGGGGGCCTAGGAAAGCACGTCCAGGACTGGTCTTGTCTCTCAGTTTCCATGGTTTTCACCAGCAATCCCTTGGTTGAAACACCACAGTACATGTTAAAACAAACAACACTGTTACCAGGTATCATTAGCCTGCAACAAAAGCAAAGCAGCTACTGCTCTCTGTTAATTGCCTCTAGAAGTCAAGCATTGTATGTCCTTATCCTGAGGATTTAGGGCTGATGTCATAGGCAACTGTTTCTTTTTGGAACAGTGAGGTTTAACCTAGAGGAAACTCTCCTAATTCCAGAATGTACAAGGTCTTCTCTCCCAGGTTCCTTTTTATATCATCACCTCTCCTACCCCGTGGACATCCCACGCTGGGGGACGTGGTGCCCATCCCATTTCCCTTCTCCATGATGACCCATGCTTCTTACCTTGCTCCTCTGCCCTCTCCATCTCCCTCTCTCTCAGCAACCCTCTTTATCTCTCTCTTCCTAATCTGACCCATGCCTCCAACCACTTCTCAGACCTCATCTCTGCGAGTCATCTTTCCCTCACTTTCATTCCCATCACATTTTGCTCATTATGCAGGGAGGAGGCCCAACATTTTGTGTAGTGATTCCTTTTCTATACATCTGTCTCCCCAACCAGACTTTGAGCCCGCTAAGGGCAGGAATCTCACTGTGTGCTTTTCAAAAGCATATAGTGCGGGACCCAAAATGTAGTGGTCATCAATAAATATTTCCTGAATTAAATAATTCTTACTCAACCCTTCAGGCTGGGAAATGGTTCAAGAGCAGCTGCTCCCTTATTACATAGATGATGTTTTGGAAAAGATCAGCCAACAGACCTGTTTCTCTGCATGTGGCCTAAGGTTCTTTTTTGATGCCCTGTCCCAACTATGGATGCAGAGCCTGAAGCTCTGGGCCCAACACTGGGTCAGGATGCAACACAACTCCATGCACAAGGCCCCTCTGAGGCTACCAGGCTCTTTCCCACAGCCCCTCCTCTTAAAGAGCATCTCAACACTGCTTCCAATGGAGTGACCCAAAGTGTGACTCTGCCGATGGAGTAGCTAAACCAGGAAGTGAAGAGGGTTTGGCTCCAGAGGAAAAGGAAGAAATTGTTCTCCCAGGCTCTACAGGGAGCCCTGGCTGAAGAGTAATAAGCCCAAGTTCTGTCTCTGCACAGGCACCATGGGGCTAGGGGTGGGGGTTTGAGCGGCGGTGGGTGTAAAGGTGGGATTCTGGAGAGGGCCCTCAGGCAAGTTGTTGGTCTCCACTGGACTCCAGGGTCATCATCTGCAAAAGAACAGCATTGCAAACTGAAATTCTAAGATTTTAACCCAAACAGCTGTATATCCAAATGTGAAGCTGAGATCATTTTTATCCTGACCCACTTATTCTAAGATGTCTTTTTTTTTTTTTAACGGACTGGAAGGCAAATCCAAAACAAATTCCCTCACATGCCAGAAGTCTGTGTTAGCAGAGGTAGATGGGAGAGGGCTCTCCCAGGTGTGGAAACCATAGAGTCTCTTGGGCCTGGGTTCCAGTCATGTTAAAAACCCTTAGGACTTGTAAATTTTAGAGACTAATCCTTTGGCAGTTGCTTCATTTGCAAATATTTTCTCCCATTCTGAGGGTTGTCTTTTGGTCTTGTTTATGGTTTCCTTTGCTGTGCAAAAGCTTTGAAGTTTCATTAGGTCCCATTTGTTTATTTTTGTTATTTCCATTTCTCTAGGAGGTGAGTCAAAAAGGATCGTGCTGTGATTTATGTCCTAGAGTGTTCTGCCTATGTTTTCCTCTAAGAGTTTGATAGTTTCTGGCCTTACATTTAGGTCTTTAATCCATTTTGAGCTTATTAGCCAGGAGATGGAAACAACCTAAGTGTCCATCATCAGATGAGTGGATAAAGAAAATGTGGCACATATATACAATGGAATATTACTCAGCCATAAAAAGAAACGAAATTGAGTTATTTGTAGTGAGGTGGATGGACCTAGAGTCTGTCATACAGAGTGAAGTAAGTCAGAAAGAGAAAGACAAATATCATATTCTAACACATATATATGGAATCTAAGAGAAAAAAAAAGGGGCAAGACGGGAATAAAGACACAGACCTACTAGAGAATGGACTTGAAGATATGGGGAGGGGGAAGGGTAAGCTGTGACAAAGTGAGAGAGTGGCATGGACATATATACACTACCAAATGTAAAATAGATAGCTAGTGGGAAGCAGCCGCATAGCACAGGGATATCAGCTCGGTGCTTTGTGACCACCTGGATGGGTAGGATAGGGAGGGTGGGAGGGAGGGAAACACAAGAGGGAAGAGATATTGGAACATATGTATATGTGTAACTGATTCACTTTGTTATAAAGCAGAAACTAACACACCATTGTAAAGCAATTATACTCCAATAAAGATGTTTAAAAAAAAAAAAGAATGACCAGATACCCTTCCCAAAACTTTACAGTAATTTTCAATCCCACCAAAAGTATGTAAAAATATACTATTACCCATACGTTCACTAATACCTGATAACATCAATCTTTTGCTGTAATCTAATTGCTGTAAAGCAATTATACTCCAATAAAATGTAAAAAAAAATCCTTAGGACTTAAGCCCATTTATTTGTATTTGCATTTTTAAAAGTGACTCTTCCTGTTCTTTTGAAGGTTTAATTCCAAGCATCCTGGATTTCTGATGGGCTTCCAAAAAATATGGTGGAATAAATTTATTAAGAAAAAGTTCAAAGCTCACAGAATCAATTTTCCTATAGGCATGCACACCTTAGCTTAAACTTCAAGGCAAACAGGGTAGAAAGGAAAGCGTAGTTAGAACCCACCTAAGCAAAACTTTTAAGACCTATGTTTAAGACATTTGTTGAATCCATAGCCATAAACATACTCACCCGGGTGCATTCTTTACTCGTGACTTTCTCCAAAAACAAAAAGGATGGGAAGTTTGTTCTTCATTCCAACCCCAAGTGCTATGTACGCTTTCAATCAATCAACATTTACCAATCACTTTCCCTGGGTGAGACCATCTGCCAAGAGCAGGGGATATAGAAATATGTAAAAAACTTACAGAATTGAGGGGAACAAAGCAGAAGTTTTGAGAGGAAGGTCAAGAGTGCTGGGTTGGACATTTTTCTTGGGGGCAGGAGCCAGAGTGCAAGTCATAAGTCTTCCGAAAAGAATTCAAAATGGCTCTTAACGGACAAAGGCAAAAGAGAAGGAGGTTGCCAGGTAGAGAAAGAGGATGGCATCTGGGAGGGAAGCAGACCAGTAGCTGTGGGAATGTGAAATTGGGAGTATCTTCAGAGAAGGTGGAGCAGGTGGAGACAAATGGATGACAGGGTAGGTGAGAAGAGAGACAAAACAGAGCACTGAAAGAGTCAAATTAGGAAGTAATGAAAATTCCAGACTAAGGCATTAGGAGCTGATCCTCTGGGCAATGGGAAGAAAAACCAGATTGTTAAGCAAATGACATGTTCAGACTTGACGGTAGAAAGACCTCTCTGTAGCAGTGTAGGTGATGTATGGGAAGGTAAGATACTAGTCACAGAAGAGCAAGTAGGAAGCAGTTGTAGTCATGTGGGTTGGAGACAGTGACGGTGAAGGCAATGGACTAAGGAGAAAGAAATATTTATTTAGAGTAAAGTTGCCCAGTCCCAGAAGGATGGAGAGTGAGGAGTGGGGAGGACTCAGCAATATCTTACAAGACTTCATTCCGATGATGGTCTTTACGATGGTGATAATATCATGATGACGGTCAATGCTCATAGCATTTATTATGCACAAACTACAACTTTAAGCACTTCATATTGGTGAACTCGTTCTAGCCTCCTTAACCGTATAAGTAGGTACTGTGCTCATCACCATTTTACAGATGAGGAAACTGAGGCACAGAGAGATTAAGTAAGTTGCCCAAGCTCACACAGTAAATGGTGGACCCAGGATTCAAACCCATGTGGTCTGGCTTCAGAAGTTGTAGCTTAGCCATTCATTCACCAGACATTTGATTAAAGATGTACATTACAACCTGAGGAGAAACATATGAGTTCAGCTTTGGACAAGTGAGGTCAAGGTGCCTGTTCACCCTGGAAGACCTGCGCAGGGCCTACTGGGAATGCTTCAGAGCCTCTATGTTTGCAGAGCTACCTCTGCACAGGGGCCCAGTGGGCCCCCAGAAAGGCAGCACAATGCAGCTAAACCAGCCCAGTTCCCACTTGGGCTCTGCCAGTTACTAGCTGGGTCAGATCACTTCATCTTTCTGGGTCAGTTTCATCTATAAAATGGCCATAATAACACTCCTTCAAGATACAGTGTAGATTAAATAAGACACTCATGTATAGCTCCAGGGGTAGGCCCTGGTACACAGATGTGGCTCAATGAATATCTAAATTCCCTCCCAGGGATGTAGTTCTTCATAAGAAGTCATCCACTACCTATGACTTCTCTGTGGTTAAGAAATGCATGATCAGAACCATCTCCTTAAAGTCAGGAGAGAGCTAGAGGATGGTTTGGGGATGTAAAAAATTAATAAACAGAAACCTCAGTTAAATAGAGGCAGGACGCCAGAAGGTGGAGCTCTCATGCCCTACCAAGACAGCAGAGCCCAACAGGAAGAAGAAAGACTCCTCTTCTTTCCTGACAAGTACTCAACCAATGAAAAGCCATGGACCGTTTGTTTACTATAGCCCTCCCAGCTTTCTTCCTCCTCTATAAAAGTGCTCTCCTTCCCTTGCCATATGGGGACTTGCACGTGGCTCGCCATGGTTGCAGACCTCAAATTGCCATTCTCTGATGATCCAGAATAAACTCGTCTTTGCCAGAGAAAGAGCTGGCAGCCTATTTTTTTCAGGTTAACAAGAACAACTCAAACCCTGCACTTCCTCTTCCCAGCAGCAGACCAGTGTATGGGGTGGCCTGCTCTGTGACTGGCCCATTGCCGGGCATCCACAGGTTTCCTACTCTCTGCCTGG
This sequence comes from Lipotes vexillifer, assembly GCF_000442215.2. NCBI lineage: Eukaryota > Metazoa > Chordata > Mammalia > Artiodactyla > Lipotidae > Lipotes > Lipotes vexillifer. Next base: position 6,006 of record NW_006795321.1, on the reverse strand, counting down.
CGTCACCACTGGGCTCCAGAAAATAAGGACCACCCTGGGGAGAGAAAGGTCATTTTTTTCTTTTCTTTTTTTCCTTTTTGAATTTTATTTTACTTCTTTTTTATATGTTCTTATTAGTTATCTGTTTTATACATTTTAGTGTATATATGTCAATCCCAATCTCCCAATTCATCACACCACCACCACCAACCCCTGACCACGTTCCCCCCTTGGTGCCCATATGTTTGTCCTCTACATCTGTGTCTGTATTTCTGCCCTGCAAACCAGTTCATCTGTACCATTTTTCTAGGATTCACATATGTGCGTTAATACACGATATTTGTTTTTCTCTTTCTGACTGACTTCACTCTGTATGACAGTCTTTAGATCCAACCACGTCTATATAAATGACCCAATTTAGTTCCTTTTTATGGCTGAGTAATATTCCATTGTATATATGTACCACATCCTCTTTATCCATTCATCTGTCAATGGGCATTTAGGTGGTTTCCATGACCTGGCTATCGTAAATAGAGTTGCAATGAACATTGGGGTGCATGTGTCTTTTTGAATTATGGTTTTCTCTGGGTATGTGCCCAGTAGTGGGATTGCTGGGTCATATGTTAATTCTATTTTTAGTTTTTTAAGGAACCTCCATACTGTTCTCCATAACGGCTGTATCAATGTACATTCCCACCAACAGTGCAAGAGGGTTCCCTTTTCTCCACACCCTCTCCAGCATTTGCTGTTTGTAGATTTTCTGATGATGCCCATTCTAACTGGTGTGAGGTGATACTTCATTGTAGTTTTGATTTGCATTTCTCTAATAATTAGTGATGTTGAGCAGCTTTTCATGTGCTTCTTGCCATCTGTATGTCTTCTTTGGAGAAATGTCTATTTAGGTCTTCTGCCCATTTTTCGATTGGGTTGTTTGTTTTTTAATATTGAGTGGCATGAACTCTTTATATATTTTGGAGATTAATCCTTTGTCTGCTGATTGGTTTGCAAATGTTTTCTCCCATTCTGAGGGTTGTCTTTTCGTCTTGACTGTAGTTTCCTTTGCTTTGCAAAATGTTTTAAGTTTCAGTAGGTCCCATTTGTTTATTTTTGTTTTTATTTCCATTACTCTAGAAGGTGGGTCAAAAAGATCTTGCTGTGATTTATGGCAAAGAGTGTTCTTCCTATGTTTTCCTCTAAGAGTTTTACAGCGTCTGGTCTTACATTTAGGTCTCTAACCCACTTTGAGTCTATTTCTGTGTATGGTGTTAGGGAGTGTTCTAATTTCATTATTTTACATGTAGCTGTCCAGTTTTCCCAGCATCACTTATTGAAGAGACTGTCTTTTCTCCATTGTGTATCCTTGCCTCCTTTGTCATAGATTAGTTGACCATAGGTATGTGGGTTTATCTCTGAGCTTTCTATCCTGTTCCATTGATCTATATTTCTGTTTTTGTGCCAGTACCATACTGTCTTGATTACTGTAGATTTGTAGTATAGTCTGAAGTCAGGGTGTCTGATTCCTCCAGCTCTCTTTTTTTCCCCTGAAGACTTCTTTGGATATTCGGGGTCTTTTGTATCTCCATACAAATTTTAAGATTTTTTGTTCTAGTTCTGTAAAAAATGCCACTGGTAACTTGATAGGGATTGCATTGAATCTGTAGATTGCTTTGGGTAGTATAGTCATTTTCACAATATTGATTCTTCCAATCCAAGAACATGGCAAATCTCTCCATCTGTTTGTGTCGTGTTTGATTTCTTTCATCAGTGTCTTATAGTTTTCAGAGTGTAGGCCTTTTACCTCCTTAGGTAGGTTTATTCCTAGATATTTTATTCTTTTCTTTGCAATAGTGAATGGGATTGTTTTCTTAATTTCTCTTTCTGATCTTTCATTGTTAGTGTATAGGAATGCAAGAGATTTCTGTGCATTGATTTTGTATCCTGCTACTTTACCAAATTCATTGATTAGCTCTAGTAGTTTTCTGGTGGCATCTTTAGGATTCTCTATGTATAGTATCATGTCACCTGCAAACAGTGACAGTTTTACTTCTTCTTTTCCAATTTGTATTCCTTTTATTTCTTTTTCTTCTCTGATTGCCATGGCTAGGACTTCCAAAACTATGTTGAATAATAGTGTTGAGAGTGGACATTCTTGTCTTGTTCCTGATCTTAGAGGAAATGCTTTCAGTTTTTCACCATTGAGAATGATGTTGGCTGTGGGTTTGTCATATATGGCCTTTATCATGTTGAGGTAGGTTCCCTCTATGCCCACTTTCTGGAGAGTTTTTATCATAAATGGGTGTTGAATTTTGTCAAAACCTTTTTCTGCATCTATTAACATGATCATATTGTTTTTATTCTTCAGTTTGTTAATATGATGTATCACATTGATTGATTTACATATATTGAAGAATCCTTGCATCCCTGGGATAAATCCCACTTGATCATGATGTATGATCCTTTTAATGATTCTGTTTGCTAGTATTTTGTTGAGGATTTTTGCATCTATATTCATCAGTGATATTGGTTTGTAATTTTCTTTTTTTGTAGTATCTTTGTCTGGTTTTGGTATCAGGGTGATGGTGGCCTCGTAGAATGAGTTTGGGAGTGCTCCTTCCTCTGCAATTTTTTGGAAGAGTTTGAGAAGGATGGGTGTTAGCTCTTCTCTAAATGTTTGATAGAATTCACCTGTGAAGCCATCTGGTCCTGGATTTTTGTTTGTTGGAAGATTTTCAATCAGTTTCAATTTCATTACTTGTGATTTGTCTGTTCATATTTTCTATTTCTTTCTGGTTCAGTCTTGGAAGATTATACCTTTCTAAGAATTTGTCCATTTATTCCAGGTTGTCCATTTTATTGGCATAGGGTTGCGTGTAGTAGTCTCTTATGATGCTTTGTATTTCTGCGGTGTCTGTTGTGACTTCTCCTTTTTCATTGCTAATTTTACTGATATGAGTCCTCTCCTGCATTTTCTTGATAAGTCTGGATAAAGGTTTATCAATTTTGTTTATCTTCTCAAAGAACCAGCTTTTGGTTTTATTGATCTTTGCTATTGTTTTCTTTGTTTCTATTTCTTTTATTTCTGCTCTGATCTTTATGATTTCTTTCCTTCTGCTAACTTTGGGTTTTGGTTGTTATTCTTTCTCTAGTTCTTTTAGGTGTAAGGTTAGATTGTTTATTTGAGATTTTTCTTGTTTCTTGTGGTAGGTTTGTATTGCTCTAAACTTTCCTCTTAGAACTGCTTTTGCTGCATCCCATAGGTTTTGGATCATCATATTTTCATTGTAATTTGTCTCTAGGTATTTTTTGATTTCCTCTCTGATTTCTTCAGTGATCTCTTGGTTATTTAGTAACATATTGTTTAGCCTCCACGTGTTTGTGTTTTTTACGTTTTTTCCCCTGTAATTCACTTCTAATCTCATAGCGTTGTGGTCGGAATAGTTGCTTGATATGATTTCCATTCTCTTAAATTTACTGAGGCTTGATCTGTGACCCAAGATGTGAAGTATCCTGGAGAATGTTCTGTGTGCACTTGAGAAGAAAGTGTAATCTGCTGTCTTTGGATGGAATGTCCTATAAATATCAATTAAATCTATCTGGTCTATTATGTCATTTAAAGCTTGTGTTTCCTTATTAACATTCTGTCTGGATGATCTGTCCATTGGTGTAAGTGAGGTGTTAAAATCCCCCACTGTTATTGTGTTACTGTCGATTTCCCCTTTAATAGCTGTTAGCAGCTGCCCTATGTATTGAGGTGCTCCTATGCTGGGTGCATAACATTTATAATTGTTAAATCTTCTTCTTGGATTGATCACTTGATCATTATGTAGTGTCCTTCCTTGTCTCTTGTAACATTATTTTAAAGTCTATTTTATCTGATATGAGTATTGCTACTCCAGCTTTCTTTTGATTTCCGTTTGTATGGAATATCTTTTTCCATCCCCTCACTTTCAGCTGGTATGTGTCCCTAGGTCTGAAGTGGGTCTCTTGTAGACAGCATATATATAGGTCTTGTTTTTGTATCCATTCAGCAAGCCTGTTTCTTTTGGTTAGAGCATTTAATACATTCATGATTAAGGTAATTATCAATATGTATGCTCCTATTCCCATTTTCTTAATTGTTATGGCTTTGTTTTTGTAGGTTCTTTTCTTCTCTTGTGTTTCCCAGTTAGAAAATTTCCTTTAGCATTTGTTGTAGAGCTGGTTTGGTGGTGCTGAATCCTCTTAGCTTTTGCTCGTCTGTAAAGCTTTTGATTTCTCCATGGAATCTGAATGAGATCGTTGCTGGGTAGAGTAATCTTAGTTGTAGTTTCTTCCCTTTCATCACTTAAATATGTCATGCCACTTCCTTCTGGCTTGTAGAGTTTCTGCTGAGAAATCAGCTGTTAACCTCATGGGAATTCCCTTGTATGTTATTTGTCATTTTTCCCTTGTTGCTTTCAATAATTTTTCTTTGTCTTTAATTTTTGTCAATTTGATTACTATGTGTCTCGGCATGTTTCTCCTTGGGTTTATCCTGCCTGGGACTCTCTGCACTTCCTGGACTTGGGTGGCTATTTCCTTTCCTATGTTAGGGAAGTTTTTGACTATAAGCTCTTCAAATATTTTCTCGGGTCTTTTCTCTTTCTCTTCTCCTTCTGGGACTCCTATAATGCAAATGTTGTTGCATTTAATGTTGCCCCACAGGTCTGTTAGGCTGTCTTCATTTCTTTTCATTCTTTTTTCTTTATCCTGTTCCACGGCAGTGAGCTCCACCATTCTGTCTTCCAGGTCACTTATCCGTTCCTCTGCTTCAGTTATTCTGCTATTGATTCCTTCTAGTGTATTTTTCACTTCAGTTATTATATTGTTCATCTCTGTTTGTTTGTTCTTTAATTCTTCTAGGTCTTTGCTAAACATTTCTTGCATCTTCTCGATCTTTGCCTCCATTCTTTTTCCGAGGTCCTGGATCATCTTCACTATCGTTATTCTGAATTCTTTTTCTGGAAGGTTGCCTATCTCCACGTCATTTAGTTGCTTTTCTGGGGTTTTATCTTGTTCCTTCATCTGGTACAAAGTCCTCTGCCTTTTCATTTTGTCTATCTTTCTGTGAATGTAGTTTTCCTTCCACATGCTACAGAACTGTAGTTCTTCTTTTTTTTTTTAACATCTTTATTGGAGTGTAATTGCTTTACAATTGTGTGTTAGCTTCTGCTTTATAACAAAGTGAATCAGATATATATATATATATATCCATATCTCTTCCCTCTTGCCTCTCCCTCTCACCCTCCCTATCTCACCCCTCTAGGTGATCTCCCTGTGCTATGTGGCTGCTTCCCACTAGCTATCTATTTTACATCTTGTAGTGTATATATGTCCATGCCACTCTCTCACTTCATCTCAGCTTACACTTCCTCCTCCCCTGGTCATCAAGTCCACTCTCTATGTCTGCGCTTTTATTCCTGTCCTGCCCCTAGGTTCCTCAGAACCTTCTTTTTTTTTTAGATTCCATATATATGGGTTAGCATATGGTATTTGTCTTTCTCTTTCTGACTTACTTCACTCTGTATGACAGACTCTAGGTCCATCCACCTCACTACAAATAACTCAATTTCGTTTCTTTTTATGGCTGAGTAATATTCCATTGTATATATGTGCCACATCTTCTTTATCCATTCGTCTGTTGATGGACACTTAGGTTGCTTCCATGTCCTGGCTATTGTAAATAGAGCTGCAATGAACATTGTGGTACAAGACTCTTTTTGAATTATGGTTTTCTCAGGGTATATGCCCATTAGTGGGATTACTGGGTTGTATAATAGTTCTCTTTTTAGTTTTTTAAGGGACCTCCATACTGTTCTCCATAGTGACTGTATCAATTTACATTCCCACCAACAGTGCAAGAGTGTTCCCTTTACTCCACACCCTCTCCAGCATTTATTGTTTGTAGATTTTTTGTGTGTGTGGTACGTGGGCCTCTCACTCTTTTGGCCTCTCCCGTTGCGGAGCACAGGCTCTGGACGTGCAGGCTCAGCGGCCATGGCTCACGGG
>NW_006795320.1:0-2962 GCF_000442215.2 Lipotes vexillifer | reverse complement strand
GCTATATTCCCTGTGTTGTACAATATATCCTTGTAGCTTATTTTATACCTAATAGTTTGTACCAGTTAATTCCCTACTCCTATATTACCCCTCCCCCCTTCTCTCTCTCCACTGGTAACCATTAGTTTGTTCTCTATGTCTGTGAGTCTGCTTCTTTGTTGTTATATTCACTAGTTTGTTGTACGTTTTTTAATTGGAGGAGGCTGTTCTCCTTGTGACAGTGCTCACCCGTGTTACACTCTATCCCCAGCTTAAATTCCCACATGCATTCATTAAAATCACTCTCTTGCATTTCACTCTAAACTTTCATTTTTCTTTTCACTCCCCTGGCAAGATGACAGCCTTCATAAAGTTCAACTCTGTCTATTCTGAGATTGCAATGCTGCAGCTGCACATTTCTTGGGAACAATGACAACGGGCTTCATTTTGAATTCATTGTCACTAACCACTAACCTCAAGTGGGCTTCAGTGTTGCCCAATGGCCTCACGAAATGCCTCATACCTGTTTTTTCTCCTATTCTCCTAGATGACTGTTTCAAATTTCCTTCTCTTTTCCCAGATTTCCAGCAACAACTCCTCTCCGTCATTCTCAGCTGATGATCTTAGTCTCTACTTAACTGATAAAATCAAAGCATTCTGAAGAAAACTCCACCTGCTCTAACCTATTTGGAGTTTACTTCTCCAATTCCAAAATTCTCAATTTCTCTTTTCTGATTTAAAAAATTTTTTCATAGCACTAATTATCATCTGCACATCAGTTTAAAAAGAAAAAGGAAAAGAAGAATTAAAAAAACCCTTTCTATCTCCATCGCCTAAAGTAGTTCCACGCTTATGGTAGTTGCACAGTAACTATAGAGATGGGCAGTGCTTTGTTGACTATGATCTAAGAATCCCTGGGGTCTTGGTGAGGGTGCTATGGGTGAGGGAGGGAGCAGAAGTTGCTCTGGCCTGCATATCCCCTCCCAACAGAACAGCTCCAAACCTGTAAGCATAATCCTCTGCTTTCAGGTGTATGGCTTGGGTGACTCTCCCAACAGGACATAACCTGAACAGTGTTTCTCAGTCTGCAGTACCAATCTTTCTAGAGGACATCAACAAAAAATAGAGACTCCCATTCCCTGATCACCCAGAAATGCTGGTTTGGAAGTTCTGCATTGTAGGGAATTCTGCTCCAGGTTGTTTCAGGCCTAAAGTTTGAGAAACACTGCCTTCAAGAATTTAAGACAGCATTTTTAACTGGTTTTTTAATTCCAGTACTGCAAATATTTATTGACAGTTACTGTCATTCCAACATCAAAAAGGCAATGAAGGGCCAGCATTATTGCCCTTACTGTTTTTTTATCTTTATTTTCAAAGACATGACCCTGCATGCAGAGTTTGGAACCTTGCCAAAATTTGGGGTAAAGTGTCAATTTCTTAAATAATTACAAAAGAAAATAAACAATTAATTATCAAAGTGAATGCTTCCAAAAATGAAATTTACTACTCTCTCTAGCTATAGGAAAAGCATGTTTCAATTTTAATTAACATTAAATACACCTACAATATCATATATCCCTGGTATATCATTCTTCATAGCTCAACACCCAGACTAATTTGGGGAAAAAATAATAGATTAGGGAATGCACTTTCTTCACAAAGCTAGAGTGAGGAAAAGGGCAGACTTAGCAAGAAGTCAGTTTCCTTTTGATAGTTAGGCAAACTGTGGTGACCTCAAATTGAGAAGCATGGTTGACAAAGGTTGATTACATCTCACCTAAGGATTAATAAAAAGGAAAAGTTTTATGTTTCTATAAAAAACAAATTCTATTCATTTGCATATTCAGTGAGTCATTACTGAGAGAGTAGACATCACAGGAAATTGGACTGAGCATCAAGACTGTGCCTCGAGGACAAAGTGAATAAGCAGAGGGGGTTATAAAAGTAGAAATCCCTGGAGGAGAGAACATAGGGCTTTCATGTCCACTTGTGACTGATTCACTATGTCAAGAAAGTTCCAGACGATGGCTCCCAGCAAGGATAGTGATTATGACTAATAAAAAGGCCCAGCTGTATAATGCAGGATGATTTATAAATGTTTCAACATGTGAGAAAGGTTGTAATCAGTTTGCAAGAAAGTGCCAGAGGAAAAGTCTCATCATAAACAGGGAGAGTGACCTAGAAGCCTTTTAGATACCTCCCCTCATCTCTACGTGTTACTCAAATGGCTACTGGCACTTCCATGATGCCTCCAAAAGTACAGTGCCATTTTTCATTTATTCATCCTTTTATTTATCAAGTGTTTATTAAACTTAAAGTATGAGTATACATAACTCACAAAAGTGATATTACCATCACAGCTTGACAATGTTCTTATGATAGCCTCTGTCCAAAGGAGGGATCTTTTTACAAATTACTGATTACTGAGCCTGTTATTTTGTGTATGACTACTTCAGTGTAAGAAAGCCAGACTTCACTTCTTCACTTATGTTGTTTAAAATTCTTCTCTTATGTTTCCTGTACTTTCCTTCATTTTTCTCCCTATTCCTCTCATACTGTTTATACACACACAAACATACACACACACATATAAAAACAAGTGCTATTCTGTCCACTCTTCCATGTGAATATGAAGATGAATCTGAGAGGCCTGCCAAACTTTACCTAGATCTTTCCACTTTAAAAAATAAATAAACGGGGGCTTCCCTAGTGGTGCAGTGGTTGAGAGTCCGCCTGCCGGTGCAGGGGACGCGGGTTCGTGCCCCGGTCGGGGAGGATCCCGCATGCCGTGGAGCGGCTGGGCCCGTGGGCCATGGCCGCTGGGCCTGCGCATCTGGAGCCTGTGCTCCGCAGTGGGAGAGGCCACAGCAGTGAGAGGCCCGTGTACCGCAAAGATTAAAAAATAAAATAAAAATAAAAATAAATAAATAAACGTATGGACACCAAGGGGAGAAAGTGGCAGGGGGGGGGGGGGGGGGGGGGA
>NW_006795319.1:0-1599 GCF_000442215.2 Lipotes vexillifer | reverse complement strand
GGTACGCAGGCCTCTCACTGTTGTGGCCTCTCCAGTTGCGGAGCACAGGCTCCAGACGCGCAGACTCAGCGGCCGTCGCTCACAGACCCAGCCGCTCCGCGGCATGTGGGATCTTCCCGGACCGGGTCACGAACTCATGTCCCCTGCATCGGCAGGCCGACTCTCAACCACTGCGCCACCAGGGAAGCCCCTATGAAGGACATTTTTAAAGGTATCTTCAGTTTCATGGTTAAATGTTGAGTAGAGAAAGTTGCCCGGTAAGTGAATTCTAATGAGTGGAAAGGGCTAGACACCACACTACCCAGCTGATGAATGACAGACCATAGACAAGCAGCAAGCACAGACTGATGGACACTCTCATTTGGAGCCTACAATGGACCTCCACCAACTTCCAAACGGTCAGACATAGCATCCCTCTCCAGAGGTCCGATGGGCCAGGCTGTCCTCAGCAATCTCCTATGCCGCTGCCCAATGCCTCTTTCTCAGCAGGATGATGCTCTTCCCCATCGTCTACAGCTCGGATTGGTCAGGTCACTGGTGGGCCCTGAGGAAGCCCTGATCACAGCAGCCAAGCTCCGAGCTGCACAGAGCCGTTTGTTTATGGGTGGCAGTGACAGGTAAACCGCAGCGTCCCCTCCTTCAGTCTAATGGGGTGAGTTGAAAGATTCGGCTGTCAGACCAGTGTGAGGCCTCATTTTTCTTCCCTGCCGCGTAGGGTGCCCCTTGCTGCAGCCAACATTTGATTGTGAGTAATTTGTCAGGGATGGCTGTACAATGGAAATGGAGAAATGGATTGCCAATTACAGCTGGCCTTCTCTGACTGCTTGGCAGACGAGGGCCTTTCTGCAGGCCTGACAGCCCTAGAGCACAGTGGGCTTAGCCTGAGAGGGAAGGAACCCATTCTCAACTGAGTTTTAAAGATGAGGAAGGGGTCAAGGTGACTCATTTTTGTATTTACTTGCTGACCTTGTTTGTCCTGGCCTTCTTGGCAAGCGCCATAGGAGGGAAAGCCAGTCTGAGGTTTGCTTTTTATTCTGTCCATTTAAAATGCTTTGTACTTCTGATTTCAGTATTAACAGCACAAATGAAAGGTGTGAAAGAGTTCATTCCATACTTCACACTGAAAGAGCCCAAAGGGAAGTGTATCTCTGACTCCCTCTGAGATGTTTAAAACATGCTGATGGTGGGCAAATGGCAGGCATGCCATCATGTTTTTCCTCTTATTTCCAAAAGACAATATGCAATTGCACGTTGATAACTATCACAAAATAACTTGCTACTTACCCCCTCGTGGAAGAGATGAGCTTTTGCAATTTTAAAATTGTCCCAAAGGAAGAGGTCAATAAATGAGGAAATGTCTTTAGCTGTCAAGCCCTATGTGTCTCATAATCAGATTTGCTTTCAGATGGTGAGTGAAATGGACACAATCACATTTTGCACTTGTAGAAAATCATTGCCAAACTGACATCAATACTTATAATTCTAAGAAATCTCATGGTCCCTCAGAAATACCTGAGCTACAACTTGTGAAGGGCTAAACTATTAATTTATTCTCAAATCACATAACTTGCTCATTTGTGGGGGCAGAGGAGTAGGTAA
>NW_006795317.1:0-324 GCF_000442215.2 Lipotes vexillifer | reverse complement strand
TTTTTCTCTTTCTGACTTACTTCACTCTGTATGACAGACTCTAAGTCCATCCACCTCACTACCAACAACTCAATTTCATTTCTTTTTGTGGCTGAGTAATATTCCATTGTATATATGGGCCACATCTTCTTTACCCATTCATCTGTTAATGGACACTTAGGTTGCTTCCATGTCCTGGCTATTGTAAGTAGAGCTGCAAGGAACAGTGTCGTACGTGACTCTTTCTGAATTGTGGTTTCTCAGGGTATATGCCCAGTAGAGGGATTATGGTAGTTCTATTTTTAGTTTTTTAAGGTACCTCCATACTGTTCTCCATAGTGGCTG
>NW_006795316.1:0-360 GCF_000442215.2 Lipotes vexillifer | reverse complement strand
TTCTTGAGGTAGGCTTGTATAGCTATAAACTTTTCTCTAGGAACTGCTTTTGCTGCATCCCATGTGTTTTGGGATGTCGTTTTTTCATTGTCATTTGTGTCTAGGTATGTTTTGATTTCCTCCTTGATATGTTCAGTGATCTCTTGGTTATTTAGTAATGTATTGTTTAGCTTCCATGTGTTTGTGTTTTTTCCTTTTTTTCCCTGTAATTCATTTCTAATCTCATAGCGTTGTGGTCAGAAAGGATGCTTGATATGATTTAAATTTTCTTAAATTTATTGAGGCTTGATTTGTGACCCCAAGATGTGATCTATCCTAGAGAATGTTCTGTGCGCACTTGAGAAGAAAGTGTAATCTGCT
>NW_006795314.1:0-217 GCF_000442215.2 Lipotes vexillifer | reverse complement strand
GGTGAGCTTCTGTCAGGTCACGGGCAATGAGAGACTCGGACAAAAGGAAGAAACGAGCAGGGCAAGGGGTCTGGAGCCTGCGGCTGGGCCGGCTTGGTGTCGGAGCGGGCTGGGGCCCCAGAAGCCACGTGAGCAAAGGCCCCGACAGCGGGTGGGCGCTGAGTGTGGTTGCCCAGGCCGAGGGTGCCGTAAGGCCCAGCGGATTGGCGGGGGGGGG
>NW_006795313.1:0-394 GCF_000442215.2 Lipotes vexillifer | reverse complement strand
CTGTTTGTATCATCTTTAATTTCTTTCATCAGTGTCTTATAGTTTTCTGCATACACGTCTTTTATCTACATAGGTAGGTTTAATCCTAGGTATTTTATTCTTTTTGTTGCAGTGTAAAATGGGAGTGTTTCATTAATTTCTCTTTCACATTTTTCATCATTAGGATATAGGAATGAAAGAGATTTCTGTGCATTAATTTTCTATCCTGCTACTTTACCAAATTCACTGATTAGCTCTAGTAGTTTACTGGTAGCATCTTTAGGATTCTCTATTTAGAGTAACTTGTCATCTACAAGCAGTGACAGTTTTACTTCTTTTCAAATTTGGATTTCTTTTATTTCTTTTTCTTCTCTGATTGCTGTGACTAAAACTTCCAAAACTATGTTGAATAATA
>NW_006795312.1:0-903 GCF_000442215.2 Lipotes vexillifer | reverse complement strand
CTGCCAATGCAGGGGACACGGGTTCAAGCCCTGGTCCGGGAAGATCCCACACGCCGCGGAGCAGCTAAGCCCGTGTGCCACAACTACTGAGCCTGCCCTCTGGAGCCCGCGAGCCACAACTACTGAGCCCACGAGCCACAATTACTGAAGCCCATGAGCCTAGACCCCATGCTCTGCAACAGGAGAAGCCACCGCAATGAGAAGCCCGCACACCGCAATGAAGAGTAGCCTCCGCTCGGTGCAATTAGAGAAAGCCCGCGCGCAGCAACGGAGACCCAATGCAGCCAAATAAATAAATTTTTTTTAAAAAGAGAAGAAGAAGAAGAGAGGCGGGGGCTGGAGATAAAGATTTGGGAATCATCAGTGTACAGGTGGTGGTTGAAACCATGGGAAAGTGTGCTGAGTGCCAAGAGCAATGAGCTGAGGACGGCAGCCTGGGGAACATGCCAGGGGAAGGCAGAGGAAGAGGAGCCCAAGGCAGAGCAAGAAAGGTTAGGGAGGTGGAAGGAAGTGTGCAAAGTGTGGTTCCGTGGGAGCCAAAGGGGCAGCAAGGGGACTGGTTTGAAGGTCTCTAATTCATCACAGGCCCTTAGAAACCCCACCAGGTCTGGGATCCAGGTGGTGGTGGGTGCCATCAGCAAGAGGAAGCTTAGTAGAAGTGTGGCATCGGAGGCCCGAAAACAGTGGGCTGAGGTATGAACAGGAGGCATGAAACTGGAAGGAATAGTACAACCTGCAGAGTCACGGGGATTACCCTCAAACAGGATGAAGACAACAAGGAGGCGAGAAGAGATTTTGGGTCAGAGAGAGAGGAGCTGAGGGAGATCAGACAAAAAGCGATGCACTGGGCTTCCCTGGTGGTGCAGTGGTTGAGAGTCCGCCTGCCAATGCAGGGGACACGGG
>NW_006795311.1:0-500 GCF_000442215.2 Lipotes vexillifer | reverse complement strand
TGGGAGAGGCCACAACAGTGAGAGGCCCGCATAACGCAAGGAAAAAAAAAAAAAAAAAAAACCCATAGGATCATCTTAATAGATACAGAAAACACTACTGAAAAAAACCAACATACATTTATGATTAAAAAACTCTCCAGAGATTGTGGATATAGAGGGAACTTACCTCAACACAATAAAGGTCATATATGACAAACCCACAGCTAGCATCATACTCAATGGTGAAATGCTGAAAGCATTCCCTCTAAGATCAGGAAGAAGACAACGATGCCCACTCTTGCCACTTTTATTCAACATAGTTTGGAAGTCTTAGCCACAGCAACCAGACGAGAAATAAAAGGAATCAAATTAGAAAGGAAAAACTGTCACTGTTTGCAGATGACATGATACTATACATAGAAAATTCTAAGGATGCCACCAGAAAACTAGTAGAGCTCATCAATGAATTCGGTAAAGTTGCAGGATACAAAATTAATATACAGAAATCTGTTGCATTTCTA
>NW_006795307.1:0-6668 GCF_000442215.2 Lipotes vexillifer | reverse complement strand
TACCCTAAACCGTGCCCTAATCCTAACCCGTGCACTAACACTAACTCGTGCTCTAATACGTACACTAATCCTAAACCATTGTCATAACCTAACGTGTACCCTAATCCATCCCAGTTCCCTAACCCAAACTCCAACACTAACCCTAACCCTTATCCGAAGCCTTAACCCATCACATGCCTTAATCCTAATCTGAACACTAACACTAAGCTGTGCCCTAACAGGGACGCTAACCCTAAACCGTTGTGGTACCCTAACCTGTACCCTAAACTGGGCCCGTTCCCTAACCATAACCCTAACACTTACACGAAGCCTTACCCTAACCCGATCCCTAAACTTAACACGTACACTAACACAATCCAGAGCCCTAACACGTACTCTAATCCTAAACCATAGTCGTGCCCTAACCTATACCCTAGACTCTCCGTGTTCCCTAACCGTAACCCTATCCCTAACCCTTACCCTACCCGAAGACTTTCCATAACCAGCGCCCTAAACCTAACACGTACACTAACACTAAATTGTGCCCTAACACATACACTAACCCTAAACTGCTGTCACACCCTAAACTGAACCCTAAACCGTCCGCGTTCCCTAAACCTAACCCTAACCATAATGCTAACCCTAACACTTACCCGAAGCCTTACCTTAAACCGTGCCCTAATCCTAAGCGGTACGCTAACACTAACCCATGCCTCAACACGTACGCTAACCCTACACTGCTGTCGCACGCTAAACTGTACCCTAAACTGTCCCTGTCCCCTGACCCTAACGCTAACCGTAAAACTTACCCGTAGCCTTACACTAACCGATGCCCTAATCCTAAACCGTACACTGACACTAACACGTTCCCTAATACGTACGCTAACCCTAAACCGTTATCGTACCCTAACCTGTACCCTAAACCATCCCCGTTACCTAACCCTAATCCTAACAATAACCCTTACCCGAATCCTTACCCTAACTCATGCCCTAATCCTTAACCATACAATAACACTAAGCCGGGCCCTAACAAGTACGATAATGCTAAATCATTGTGGTACACTATCCTGTACCCTAAACCATCCCCATTCCCTATCCCTAAGCCTAACCCTAACCCTAAACCTAACCCGTTCCCAAAGCCTTACCCTAAACCATGTCCTAATCCTAACCCGTACACTAACACTAAACCATGCCCTAACACGTACGCTAACTCTAAACATATGTTGTACCCTAATCTGTACTCTGAACCATCTGTTCCCTAACTCTAACCCTAAATCTTACCCGAATCCTTACCTTAACCCATGCCCTAATCCTAACCCATACACTAACACTAAATCGTGCCCTAACACGTACTCTAACCTTAAACTGTTGTCGTACACTTACCTGTACCCTAAACCGTCCCCGTTCCCTAAACCTAACCCTAACCCTAACAGTAACTCTAACTCTTACACGAAGCCTTACCCTAACCCGTGCCTTAATCCTAACCCGTACACTAACACCAACCCGTGCCCTAACATGTACGCTAACACTAAACCTTAGTCGTACCCTAACGTGTAACCTACACTGTCCCGTTCCCTAACCCTAAACCTAACCCTAAATCTACTCCTAACCATAACACTTACCCGAAGCCATACCCTATCCCATGCCCTAATCCTAACCTGTACACTAACACTAACCCGTCCCTAACATGTACGCTAACCCTAAACTGTTGTCATACCATAACTTGTACCCTAAACCGTCCCCGTTCCCTAACACTAACCCTAAGACTTACCCGAAGCCTTACCCTACCCATGCCCTTATCCTAACCCTTACACTAACAGTAACCCATACCCTAACATGTACGTTAACACTAAACCATTATCGTTTCCTAACTTGTACCCTAAACCGCCCCCGTTCCTTAACCGTAACCCTAAACGTTACCAGAAGCCTTACCTTAAACCGTGGTCTAAACTTAACCGGTACTCTAACTCTAACCCCTATTGTAACACATATGCTAACCCTAAACATTCGTCGTAGACTAACCTGTACCCTCAACCGTCCACGTTCCCACAAGCTACGTAACCATAATACTTACCCGAAGCCTTACCCAAACCAGTCTCCTAATCCTAAACAATACTCTAACACTAACCCTTATCCTAACATATATGCTAACACTAAACCATTGTCGTACACTGACCTGTACCCTAAAATGTTCCCGTTCCCTAACTTTAACACTATCCCTTACCGAAAGCTTACCCAACATGTCCCCTAATGCTAACACGTACACTAACACTAACCCATACCCTAACACATACGCCAACACTAAACTGTTGTCGTACACTAAAATGTACCCTATACGTCCCCGTTCCCTACAACTAACACTAAACCTAATGTTTACACAAAGCCTTACAGTAACCCGTCCCTTAAAGCGACCCGTACACTAACACTAACCCATGCCCTACCACGTACGGTAAATGTAAAGCATTGCGTACTCTTTTCTGTACCTAAATGGTCCACTTTCAATAACCCTAACCCTAAACCAAACCCTAACCCTAACCCTTAACTGAAGCCTTGCCCTAACCCAATAAATCACAAAGGCATGACTACCCTAAAGTTTGGATCTGCTCTGTGTACAGGAACCTCGTCCACGGTACAAGGTAAATATCCCAGAGAACGAACGATGAATCATGAAGTTGTGGTACGTACGTGCAATGGAGAATCACTCAGCAATGAAATCAACGTCATCAGGCCCATAGCTGCATAATGAGTGGTTTAGATACGATGATTCTAAGTGACATAAGTCACACAGAAAAAGAAACATCATAAGATATCACTAATACAGGGAATGGAAACGTGTCTACACATGAACTGAATTACAAAACAGAAGAGAGTCTCTCATTTAGAAAACAAACTTATGCTTCCATAAGGGGAAAGGTGAGAGGGGGTGCTGCATAAAAGCAGAGATTGAAATTAGCACAGATAACACTCCATAAGCCAAATATGTAATAGACAAGACCTACTCCTTGCTCCACGAAATGGACTCAACACCCCATATTCAACACATAGGGATATACCTGACTGGTAGGAATCTTGAAACCTATGTATTTATATGTCTCCATAAGAGAATCAAGTGTCTGTAGAGCGGCATGAAAGCAGCAGTGAAATTCAGCTAAAACCCATTATAAAAATAAATTTCAAAAACAAAACACAAGGACAGTGAAATAGAGAGACATTCTTAGAGAATTCATTCAGGGCTTGTGATGAAACCTGGATTTACCACTTCTACACCCACAGCTGTGTGAGACATAAGCCTGGACACTTGGGGCTGATAGGATCAGTGAGGTTTGGAGAGCAAATGCAGACCCTTTGAAGTCACACTGCCTAGTACTCTTTCCATGGGTCCCAACTGTCCAGGTTTAATGTATTCTTCCTTCAGCTAAAACATGCATGGGGAAGCCTGAGTATGGTCCACCCGTGTGATCGGGCAGCGTTCATAAAAAGCATCTCAGTTTACGTGCCCTGGTACTCACGTTGGCCATTCCACACGCTTTCCTGACACTCTGCACACTTGAGGAATCAGTGCCTTTAACCTCCTGTTTGGCACAGTTTTCAAATTCTGCGGAAGATGGACAGTAATGGGGAGAACCAATGAGAGACTAGCTGTAGGTGTTTGAACGGGCACATTTAACTCTAATTTCCCAGCAGCAAGAAGAATTAACCAAACCCTTAGCCTGCCGCGCCTGAACCAGACTAGGGTCTGAAGCAATTCTGTGGTATTGCGGCCAGCTCACAAGAAAGCGAGTGGAGAAAAGGAGCTCAGGGGCACTGTAATTCACAAACCTGCAGAGTTATAAATGACAGCTTTCGTCCACAAATATATTCATGTAAGGCTGAGAAGAGGAATTGAGTGTGAGGCAGAATTGCAGGAAACCAATATCAGGAGGCAGTTCGGGATTGCATTTAAACCCTATGAAAATAGGCAGAACGTGGACCAGGATGCCCTTGGCCAAAAAGGGCGTATGCGTATTTCCCTGAATATATTCAGGAAAAAACGCATACGCCCTTTTTGGCCAACCAAGCAAGCTTGCAAGGGAAATCTGCAGTACAATGAAGTCTCACTTCCCCCGGGTCAAAAGGGACATCCCTAAAAAGTGTAAAATCCAGAAAGGCAGGACAGGCCACAAAGAACAGGGAGCATTGTTATGCTGATGAGCGGGATGTAAATTGCCCCCAGCCACTCTGGGGAAATGTATAGTGTTTCCTGAAGCATGGAAAAAACAATGGTACATTGCCTAGGGCACTAGGCTTAGGAAAACTGAAATCAAAAACACAGAGCCACCACAAAGTTTAGGGCTGCTCTGTGTACAAGAACCTCGTCCACGGTACAAGGTAAACATCCCCGAGAGCGAACAATGGATCATGAAGTTGTGGTACGTACGTGCAATGGAGAATCACTCAGCAATGAAATCAACGTCATCAGGCCCATAGCTGCATAATGAGTGGTTTAGGTACGATGATTCTAAGTGACATAAGTCACACAGAAAAAGAAACATCATAAGATATCACTAATACAGGGAATGGAAACGTGTCTACACATGAACTGAATTACGAAACAGAAGAGAGTCTCTCATTTAGAAAAGAAACTTATGCTTGCGTAAGGGGAAAGGTGAGAGGGGGTTCTGCATAAAAGCAGAGATTGAAATTAGCACAGATAACGCTCCATAAGCCAAATATGTAATAGACAAGACCTACTCCTTGCTCCACGAAATGGACTCAACACTCCATATTCAACACATAGGGATATACCTGACTGGTAGGGATCTGGAAGCCTATGTATTTATATGTCTGCATAAGAGAATCAAGTGTGTGTAGAGCAGTATAAAAAGAGCAGTGAAATTCAGCTAAATCCCTTTCTAAAAATGAACTTCAAACACAAAACACAAGGATATTGAAATAGAGAGACATTCTTAAAGAATTCATTCAGGGCTTGTGATGCAACCTGGATTTACCACTTCTACACCCACAGCTGTGTGAGACATAAGGCTGGACACTTGGGGCTGATAGGATCGGTGAGGTTCGGAGAGCAAATGCAGACCCTTTGAAGTCATACTGCCTGGTACCCATTCCATGGGTCCCAACTCTCCAGGTTTAAGTGATTCTTCCTTCAGCTAATACATGCATGGGGAAGCCAAAGTATGGCCCACCCGTGTGATCAGGCAGCGTTTGTTAAAGGCATCTCAGTTTACGTGACCTGGTACTCACATTGGCCATTCCAGACGCTTTCATGACACTCTCCACACTTGGAGGTCAGTGCCTTAAACCTCCTGTTTGGCACAGTTTGCAATTTCTTCAGAAGATGGAAAGGAATGGGCAGAACCAATGAGAGACTAGCTGTAGGTGTTTGGACGGGCACATTTAACTCTCATTTCCCAGCAGCAGGTAGAATTAACCAAACCCTCAGCATGCTGTGCCTGAACCAGACTAGGGTCTGAAGCAATTCTGCGGTATTGTGGCCAGCTCACAAGAAAGCGAGTGGAGAAAAGGAGCTCAGGGGCACTGTAATTCACACACCTGCAGAGTTATAATTGACAGCTTTCGTCCAAAAATATATTGAAGTAAGGCTGCGAGGAGTACTTGAAAGTGAGGCAGAATTGCAGGAAACCGAGTTCAGGCGGTAGTTTGGAATTGCATTTAAAGCCTATGAAAATAGACAGAACCTCGACCGGGATGCCCTTGGCCAAAAAGGGCGTATGCGTACTTTCCTGAATATATTCAGGAAAAAACGCATACGCCCTTTTTGGCCAACCAAGCAAGCTTGCAACGGAATTCTGCGCTACAATGAAGTCTCACATCCCCCCTGGTCAAAAGGGCCTTCTGAAAATAGTGTAAAATCTAGAAGGACAGGACAGTCCATGGAGAACAGGGAGCGTTGTTATGCTGATGGGCGGGATGTAAATTGCCCACAGCCACTTTGGAGAAATGTATGGTGCTTCCTGAAAGATCCAAAAAACAAAGGTACATAGCCTAGTGCACTTCCACTTATGGCCCTATAGCTTAGGATAATTAAAATAAAAAAGACACAGCCACCCCAATGTTTCAGGGTGCTCTGTTTACAAGAACCTCATCTTAAGTACAATTTAAATATCCCAGAAAGAGAAAAGTTGATAAAGATGTTGTGGTCCTTACGTACTATAAAATGTCACTCAGCAATGAAATCAATGTCATCAGGACCATAGCAGCATAATGAATGGATTTAGGTATGACGATTCTAAGTGAAATAAGTCACACAGAAAATGAAACATCATAAGTTATCACTAACAGAGGGAGTGTTAACTTGGCTACACATGAACTGAATTTAAAAACATAACAGAGTCTCACATTTAGAAAACAAACTTATGTTTGCTTAAGGGGAAAGTTGAGTTGTGGTCCTGCATAAAACCAGAGATTGAAATTAGCATAGATACCATTCCATAAGCTAAATATGTAATAGATAAGATCTACTTCTTGCTCAACGATGTAAACTCAACAATTAGGTATCACCTCACACCAGTTAGACTGTGCATCATCAGAATATCTACAAACAACAAATGCTGGGAAAGGTGTTGTGAATGTAAATTGATACAGTCATTATATAGAATTGTATTTACTTTTCTAAAAAACTAACAGTAGAATTACCATATGATCCAGCATTCCCACTACTGGACATATGC
>NW_006795303.1:0-920 GCF_000442215.2 Lipotes vexillifer | reverse complement strand
CCGCAATAATAATAATAATAATAATAATATGTTTCCAAGAAAAAAAAATGTTAAGGGAGACAATAGGGAGATGTATCCTGAACCCTCTAATGGGAGAGAAGAAATAAAAGGCGGACACGTTCTTCTTTGTTTAAATTTTACTGTGGTAAGAACACTGAGTATAAGGTCTACCACCTTGAGAGATTTTCTTTCAGGATACATTCAGTATAGTCGTGCATAGACACTGTGTTGTACAGCAGATCTTTAGGACTTATTCATCTTGCATGACTGAAAGTTTATACCTATTGATCAGCAACTCTCCATTTCCCCCTCCCCCGGGCCCTGGCAACCACCATGCTATTCTTTGCTTGAGTTTGACTATTTTAGATAGTTCATATAAATGGAGTCATATAGTGTTTGTTGTTCTGTGACTGGTTTAATTCACTTAGCATAATGTCCTCAATGTTCATTTATGTTGTCACACATTGCAAGATTTTCTTCTTTTTCCAGGTGGGATAATATTCTATTGCATGTATATACCACATTTTCATTATCCATTCATCCATCAATTGGACATTAGGTCGTTTCCCACATTTTGGCTATTGTGAATAAGGCTGCAATGAACATAGGAGTGCTAATATCTCTTTGAGATCCTGATTTCAATTCTTTTGAATAAATACCCAGAAATGGGATTGCAGGATCATGTAGTAGTTCTATTTTTAACTTTTTTTCTTTAAAACTTTTTAAAATTTAATTTTTAATTGTATATTGGGGTACAGTTGATTTACAATGTTAGTTTCAGGTGTACAGCAAAGAGGTTCAGTTATACATATATTCACTCTTGCAAATTCTTTTCCCATAGAGGTTATTACAGAATTTTGAGTAGAGTTCCCTGTGCTATACAGTAGGTCCTTGTTGATTATCTATTTTATATATAATAG
>NW_006795302.1:0-1206 GCF_000442215.2 Lipotes vexillifer | reverse complement strand
ACACACTCATTTAAAACTAAAGTCTGTACCTCACACTACATACCAAAATAAATTACACCAGTTTCACATGTAAGAAGCTTGCAAGTTGCCACTTTACCCTAGCAAGATGCGCCTTTTACAAATGTTTTCTCCCACTCTGTGGCTTGTCTTTTCATTATCTTGATAGTGATTTTCACAGAGCAGAAATTTTCTACTTTACTGAAGTCCAGCTTATCAATTCTTTCTTTCATGGAGTGTGCCTTTGGTGTTATATTTTAAAAGTCATTGCCATACCCAAGGTCATCTAGGTTTTCTCCTATGTTATCTTCTGGGAGTTTTACAGTTTTGTGTTTTACATTTAGGTTGAACATGCTGTATATATATATTGATATATGGGTGTGTATATATACAGTATACGTACACTGTATGTATACAGTGTATATTTATATATAGGTGTATCTCGATTTTTTTTTTTTAAACTATGGACATCCAGTTGTTTCAGCACTATTTGATGAAAAGACTATCTTTGCTCCATTGTATTGTCTTTGTTCTTCTCCCAAAGATCAGTTGGTTGCATTTATGTGGGTCTATTTTGGGGCTCTTTATTCTGTTCCATTGATCTATTTGTTGTTTCACCAATACCACCCTGTCTTGATTACTGCACCTTCATAAAAAGTCTTCAAGCTGGGTAGTGTCACTCCTTCAACTGTGTCCTTCAATGAGGTGACAGCTATTCTGGGTCTCCTGCCTCTTCGTATGGACTTTAGAATCAGTTTGCCAATATCCATAAAATAACTTGCTGGGATCTGGATTGCGATCGCACTGAATTTCTATAGATTAACTTGGAAAGAACTGACATTTTGATAATACCGAGTCTTCCTATTCATGAACATGCAATATCTCTCCATTTATTTAGTTATTCTTTGACTTCATTCATCACGGTTTTGTAGTTTTCCTCCTATAGAGGTTGTACATATTTTATTAGATTTACACAGAAGTATTACATTTTTGGCAATGCTAATGTAAATGGTGTCGGGTTTTTTTTAAACCTATTCCACTTGTTCATTATTGGTATATAGGAAAGCAATTGCCTTTCGTATATTAACCTTGGATCCTGCAACCTTGCTATAATCACTTATTAGTTACAGGAGTTTTGGGTCAACTTTTTAAGATTTTCTACATAGATGATCATGTCACCTGTGAACAAAGACAGGTTTATGTCTTCGT
>NW_006795301.1:0-219 GCF_000442215.2 Lipotes vexillifer | reverse complement strand
GAGCACCTAAGCCTGTGCACCACAACTACTGAGCCTGCGCTCTAGAGCCCGTGAGCCACAACTTCTGAGCCCACGTGCCACAACTACTGAAGCTTGCACGCCTAGAACCCGTGCTCTGCAGCAAGAGAAGCCACCGCAATGAGAAGCCCGCGCACGGCAATGAAGAGTAGCCCCCGCTCACCACAACTAGAGAAAGCCCACGCGCAGCAACGAAGACCC
>NW_006795300.1:0-203 GCF_000442215.2 Lipotes vexillifer | reverse complement strand
ACCAGGATGCCCTTGGCCAAAAAGGGCGTATGCTTTTTTTCCTGAATATATTTAGGAAAAAAACGCATACGCCCTTTTTGGCCAACCAAGCAAGCATGCAGCGGATATCTACGCTACAATGAACTCTCACTTCCCCCAGCTCAAAAAGGCCATCTGAAAAAAGTGTAAATGCCAGAAAGGCAGGACAGGCCAGGGAGAACAGG
>NW_006795298.1:0-213 GCF_000442215.2 Lipotes vexillifer | reverse complement strand
GGTTAGGTTTAGGGAACGGGTATGGTTTAGGCTACAGGTTATGGTACGACAACGGTTTAGAGTAAGTGAACATGTTAGGACATGGTTTAGTGTTAGCGTACACGTTAGGATTAGGGCACGGGTCAGGGTAAGGCTTCGAGTAAAGGATAAGGTAGGGTTAGGGTTAGGGTTATGTTACGGGGACAGTTTACGGTACAGGTTAAGGTATGACAA
>NW_006795297.1:0-1884 GCF_000442215.2 Lipotes vexillifer | reverse complement strand
CAGTTCCTAATCGTTAAGTCCATTCACCATAATGTCATCAATGTAATTGATGAATATAATATCTTGTGACAGGGAAAGGTGATTAATATACCTGCAAATTAAATGTAAAATAGGGTTAGGGACTTGATATACCTCTGAGGAAGGACAGTGGGGATATATTGCGGGCTTGCCACCTGAAAAAAATGACTGCTTCTAGTGGGCTTTATGGACAGCTGTGGAGGGAAAGGCATGTGCCAGATAAATTGCTGTTTATGTACCAACAGGGGATATGTGAATTTGCTCACAATGAAACCACATCTGGAACAGCTGCTGCAGTTTATGCTAAAGAGCAATTCCAGAAACCCCAGAACCAATTCAGAAAAGTTATATTTAAAATTATCTTCCCTAGAACCACTATCCATTCCAAAATGTACATTAGTACGGTTTTTTCAGAAAAAAACAGAACTTATAGGATATAAATAGATGGAAGGATAGATATGCAGTTAGATATGAGGACATTTATCACAGGAATTGGCTCTAGTTATGGAGGATGGAAGTCCCAAAATATGCTATCTGTAGACAGCATATTGCTATCTGTAGAACCAGGAAAGCCAGTGGTTTAATTCAGTCTGAGACCAAAGGCCTGAGAACGAGGCTAACCTAAGGGTAACTACTAGTCTCATGCCAAAGGCCTGAGAACAAAAGGGCCCTTGATATAAGTCCCAGAGTCCAAAAGTCCAAAAGCAAGGAAGTCTGATATCTAAACCCAGGAAAATATGAATGCCCCAGCTCTAGGAGAGGAGAAAAACTTTGCCCTTCTTTGCCATTTTTTAATATTGTGGCCATTTATTTCAGATGTATGAGGCTCTCTCACATTGGTGAGACTGGATCTCTTTACTCAGTCAATTGAATTAAAAGTTAATCCATTCTGATACACCCTCAGAGACACAATCAGAAATAATGTTTTATCAACAATCTGTAATTCCCTTAGTTCAGTCAAATTGACACATTAAATTAATCATCACAAGTCCACCCTTTGTCACCTTGACAATTACACACTTTACCTGCAAACATACACATCTTCAACTAAAGAAAATAATGAGCCATGATTCTGCTTAACATGATAGAATTATGCTGTATGTTATGAAAAAAACATTAACCTCTTCCCCAGAAGAGGGGTTAAGTCCTTAAGTGATGTTTACACTTCTCATAGATATCCTGTGAAAATTAGTATGATGTAAAAGTAACAATACTTAAATAATATATAAAGTCAATACTTCTCATGTTACATAAGGAAATGAAAGAGGATAAGAAACATTTGCTTAGTATCAATATATACACACAAACATACTCATAACAAAATAAGTAGAAAATACTGATAACAATTACAGTCCTCCTTTCTGTAACTGATCAGAAGAGTTAGTACCTCTTCTACAACCCTAATGTATTCTCATTGCATCAGCAAGCACCTCAGCTGCTTGTGATTCTTTACCTGGTGGGGTGACCAAAACCTATGTTCTGATAAGTGTCTTGGCTATTTGGTTGTTCTAATTTTTCATTGACTATAATCACATGGCATGGTAATACTAAGAGACACCATAAGGGATATTCTGTGTTTCAGACACATGCTCTTTCTTATCTCCATTGTAGAGTAATTGCCCAGTCTCCCTTTGGTAGTGACAAAGATCCATTGCTTCATCAAACTTTAGTCAAGTTCCTGAAAGTTCTCCTAAGATTATCTGTATACTTCTTCATAAAATTTTTAGCATGAACCCTGTTAGGTCAGCATAGCAAGGCCCTCTTTTCCTGCAAGTCTGCTAACCCTTGATATCTAATAAAGATTCTCATTCTACACTATCCACAGGTGAAATCTGATCAACCTGCCCCAACTTCAGCAAGAACCCT
>NW_006795296.1:0-525 GCF_000442215.2 Lipotes vexillifer | reverse complement strand
GTCCAGCACTGTAGCTTGCTGGTCATTGAGTGAAGCTGGGTGCTGGTGTTAAGATGGAGGTCTTTGGGAGATTTTTGCCGTTTAATATTATGTGGAGCTGGGAGGTCTTTTGTTGACCAGTGTCCTGAACTTGGCTCTCCCACCTCAGCCGCAGATTCCTGCCTCTGGCTGGAACAGCAAGAGCCTTTCATCCACACGGCTCAGTATAAAAGGGAGAGAAAGTGGAGAGAATTAGTAGAAGTAGGAAGAAAGAAAGAAAGGAGGGAAGGAAGGAAGGAAGGAGGGAAGAAAGGAAGGAGGGAGCGAAGGAAGAAAGAAAGAAAAGGAAAGAAGGCAAGAAGGAAAGAAAGGAGGGAGGGAGGGAGGAAGGAAGGAAGGAGGGAAAGAAGAAAAAAAGAAGATACAGTAAAATAAAATAAAGTATAACGAAGTTATTGAATTTAAAATATAATTATTTAGGGCAAAAAAAGGGACAGATAGAACCTTAGGACAAATGGTGGAAGCAAAGCTATACAGACAAAATCT
>NW_006795294.1:0-836 GCF_000442215.2 Lipotes vexillifer | reverse complement strand
ATCTGTTCCCTAACCCTAACCCTAACCCTAATCCTAACACTAACCCTTACCATTAGCCTTACCGTAAAACGTCCCCTAATCCTAACCCATACGCTAACACTAAACCATGCCCCAACACATACGCTAACCCTACACCGTTGTCTTACCTTAAACTGTATCCTAAACCGTCCCCGTTACCTAACCCTAAACCTAACCCTAACCTTAACCCTTACCCGAAGCCTTCCCCCAACCCGTGCCCTAATCCTAACTCGTACACTAACACTAATCCATGCCCTAACACGTACGCTAAACCAAAACAATTGTCGTACCCTACACTTTATCCTAAATCGTCCCCGTTACCTAACCCTAACCGTGACCCTTACACTAACACTTACCGTGAGCCTTACCCTAAACCGGGCCCTAATCCTAACCCATATGCTAACACTAAACTATGCCCTAACACATACGCTAATGCTAAACTGCTGTCGTACACTAACCTATACCTTAAACCGTTCCCGTTCCCGTTCCCTAACCCTAACCCTTACCCGAAGCCTTACTCTATCACATTTGCTATTTCTAACCCGTCCTCTAAAACTAACCCAAGCCCTAACACGTACGCCAAACCTAAACAGTTGTTGAACCCTAACCTGTACCCTAAACTATCCCCTTTCCCTAACCCTAACCCTAAACCTAAACTTAACCCTTACCTGAAGCCTTACCCTAACCCCTTCCCTAATCCTAACCTGTACGTTAACACTAACTGGTGCCCTAAAACATACGCTAACCCTAAACCTACGTCATACCCTAACCTGTACCCGAAAACGTCCCCATTCCTTAGCGCTAACCCTAAATATTAT
>NW_006795293.1:0-207 GCF_000442215.2 Lipotes vexillifer | reverse complement strand
ACAAATACACACACACGAATACACACACGAATACACACACACGAATACGAACACACACACGAATACACACACACGAACACACACACATACACACACACGAATACACACACAAATACACACACACGAACACACACGAACACACACACACACAAATACACACACACGAATACACACACACACGAACACACACACGAATACACACACACG
>NW_006795292.1:0-1942 GCF_000442215.2 Lipotes vexillifer | reverse complement strand
CCTCCCGGACCGGGACACAACCCCGCGTCCCCCGCATCGGCAGGCGGACTCTCAACCACTGCGCCACCGGGGAAGCCCCGGCTTGGATGTTTTTATTCACTCTGCATTCCCCAAGGTCTGAAAGAGGGTCTCACGCACAGAATAGATCCCAAATAAATAGGTATGAAGTAAATGAATGAAACGGTATCAGTATCATGGTTTAGAAAGACCAAACCAAACCACACCTAACCAGAACAGCTTGCAATATAAACTAAGGATTCAGCATATGTGGTAAAAAGGATCAGAGCTGAAAGATGACACAGAGATCAGCCAGCCAGACCCTGTCACTTCAAAATAAAGAAAATGAGGTCCATGGTTAAGTGACTTGACATAAGTCATAAGCTCTTGTTTTGACAGAAATAATAAAATGGTTCACTACAGAGTTCCAATTTCTTTTACAAATATGGTAATTATGGAATTTGATAATACCATTTTAATCTCAGTGAGGTGGGCTTCATAAATAAGTGGAATAAAAAGGCTGTCAGGTCAGGCCCTTTGCCCAAATAAACCAACCTCACTGTCACCAACACTATGACTTTATTCCTTTGGATCTTGAGAGATTTTTTAAAAACATAATTTACTTACTCTGTTGTCAGCTAACACTTTAACTAGTTGAGAGCAACACGGAGAGCCAAGCTAGGTAGGGGATGGGAATGGGGAATCTGAGCTTTGAAGTATGGAGCATCTAGACTCCAGTCCTAGCTATATGATTTAAATAGTTGATTGACCCTGGGAAAATTACTTAATCTCTCTGAGAGTCTGATTAGCTCAGTCTGTGGTATGATTATATGTCTCTGGTAGTGATTATTACTATCCTTTGCAGTTTTGCCTAGCACAAAGCTGGAAGCTCTAGCCTAAGATCGATAGAGGTGAAAGAAAAAGCAAACTTTGGATCCTCCCGAGGAGTCTAGATTCAATGGTCTTTAAAGGTAGGAACCATATGTTAAGCTTTGTCTGTGGTCTCGAGCACTTAGCTCACAGGTAAGCACTGTGCAGGCTCTGGTTACCACTTCAGGAGCCAGAATCGAGAGTTTGCATCCAAGGCAGCAGCCTCAGCCCAGCTGTGGAGAGGGAGGGAGCGCCCCCAGCAATCAATTGCTTGGCAATCTCGGGCCTGAAAATGGGGCTAGAGATAGATTAAGGAGCTGTGCATGCACCTATCTTTCAGAGGTGCTGAAAGGGCCTGGAAATGTGAGAGGGAGAAAACCATACTTATCAGGAATTCTCTCAAGGAAAGTATCTTGTGTGATTGAAAGGAATGCTTCGATAAGCATCTTGAGGGTGTGTATGTATGTGTGTGTGTTTGGGGTGGGTGATGGGATACCCTAGATGCAGGCTTGAATAGCAACAAATGGTTGCCAGAAAGCCTTCTTAGAAGGGTGAGTCTGGTTTCCTTGTAGGATTTTTGTTTTGCTGAGTGGTGTAGCCAGTGTGAGGCCAGAGTTGAGCCGCTCTTGATCCTGCACAGGAGACTGAGTACTGCCCTTGGGAGTCCTCCTTTTCCGCTCTACCTCCGTGGAGGAATCAGCCTCTTTTCTATTCAAATGTTGAATAATGAAAGAAAATCTGTTTGAATGAGTGTCATATTTTAAGCCTGCCTCATGTCTCTTGATCAAGCTCTGCCTATGGGACCTTAATTTTATGCCTGAGTGTGGCTCCCGATATATCCCTGTAGCCACTTAGACATTAGTTGATATGATTTTGCTACTTGGAACAGCTAATGACTGGACTGGCTGAACTTACTTGATTTGTGTCTCTGTTTCATAGTATTTCAAATAAAACTTCATAGCAGTTAGTATATATGATACAGATGTGTAGATAGATAATTACAGTTCATGCATTTCATCAAATCCTTGCCTGTGTACCTTTGTTCCTTCCATCCTCTATGCCTCAAATATCTTTC
>NW_006795291.1:0-222 GCF_000442215.2 Lipotes vexillifer | reverse complement strand
AGTTGAAACATTTCTAGGAAGATGTCCTTGGCCCAGGGGCTGATGGCCCTGGATGATGTTGGGAAGCCTGGTGGGCATCACAGAGGGAGAAAAGCCGCCCCACCTAAGCCTCTGGGTCACTAGCTGAGCTTGCTCTCCCAGCTGGATGCCCTGTGCTCCCTGGGCCGCGGCCAGCTGAGCCCTGCGCACCGTCGCTGCCCCACGCGGCGCCTGGGGCAGAGC
>NW_006795290.1:0-1467 GCF_000442215.2 Lipotes vexillifer | reverse complement strand
CTGTGAGCCACAACTACTGAGCCTGTGCGTCTGGAGCCTGTGCTCCGCAACAAGAGAGGCTGCAATAGTGAGAGGCCCGCACACCGTGATGAAGAGTGGCCCCCGCTTGCCACAATTAGAGAAAGCCCTTGCACAGAAACGAAGACCCAACACAGCAAAAAATTAAAAAACATTAAATAAATTAATAAACTCCTACCCCCAAAATCTTAAAAAAAAAAGAGTAATGATAGTATTGGTACTGTTACTACCATTATTAATATTGATGATGTGATTCTGTAAGAACAGTACAAAGAGCACTACCTGGACTCTTCATTCATTTGCTCTTATGCAGTAAGCTCGGCCCAATGTGTTGTTTGATTTTTAATCTCATTTTTAGAAAGTGTAGTAAAACCTAATATTATTCTACATAGGTATAATTGACTCCATTTTTTTTTTTGGCCATAAATTGAACTTACTTTTTGGTAATTTTTTTCTTTGTCATTAGGTCTTTAAGATTTATTGATGTGTTGAATTGCCACAAATGGTTGATTACTGTTTTCCTGGAATAACTTGGACTTAGAAACTCTAGAGAACTGTCAAACGGTTTAATCTCAATTTCTATTAGTTAAAGTACACAGCAGCATTAGTTTTTGGACTAATTTCAGTTCACTTAAGGAAATTTTATTTTTATCACAATAGACTTTATATTGCTAAATTTAGATAACTGAGTATGATGGTTCACAAATAATATGAAATGATAGTTGAACCCTGCTTAGAGTAGATTACCTTTGATAGAACTGACTGCATTTTTTTTTTTTTTTTACTGAAATTGTAGGCTTGTTAAGGAACAGTGCTCATCTACGTTCAGTCAGCTCTTTTGATATCTTTAGCCAGCTTCCAAGCTTTTCATCCAGAGAATTACAGGGCAGCCATGCAAACTTAATTGAAAGCTTTTGCAAAAACATTAACTGGATTCAGCCTTGAAGCATGAAGGTAGATGTACTTAACATTTCAGGATATGTTTTTAGGTTCAGAATAATTTTATTTATTCTAATGTTAGAATTCTCCTTTCATCACTTCTGAGAAATGTGAGCAAATAATAGGAAATTCTATCACTGTGATTTTTTTTCTAACACAACTGGGTAATATTGATTTTTTGCTAGGTATTACATAAGGGTTCAAAGTCTTGATAGGCTTAGGTGGACAGGTTTCTAGAGAAGACCTATAAACACCAGTCACTGACTAGTGAGTTGGCCATTTTTCTTAGTGCATAAGTTGTTTGTGCATTGCTGTCCTGTCATCAGAATTACTTTTTTTTTTAAATTTTTTAATTTTTTTAAATTTTTGGCCATACGTGGTCCTCTCAGTGCTGCAGCCTCTCCCATTGCGGAGCACAGGCTCCGGAAGCACAGGCCCAGCGGCCACGGCCCACGGGCCCAGCCGCTCTGCGGCACGCGGGATCCTCCCAGACCGGGGCACGAACCCGCG
>NW_006795289.1:0-2589 GCF_000442215.2 Lipotes vexillifer | reverse complement strand
TGCGTGGGCTTCTCATTGCGGTGGCTTCTCTTGTTGCGGAGCACGGGCTCTAGGCTCGTGGGCTCAGTAGCTGTGGCTCGTGGGCTCTAGAGCTCAGGCTCAGTAATTGTGGCGCACGGGCTTAGTTGCTCCGCGGCACGTGAGATCTTCCCGGGCCAGGGTTTGAACCCACGTCCCCTGCATTGGCAGACAGATTCTTAACCACTGCGCCACCAGGGAAGTCTGCCAAGTAACTTCTTGTGGGGGTGAGGGTGGAGCTGGTGCAGGCAGGGAATAGACCAGTTGATGTTAAAGTGCAGGGAGAAGCAAGAGCAGACTTGCTGGCCAGAGGGAGGTATTGCAGAGAGAGGCAGGAGATGAGATAAGCCAGGACTGTTGAAGGGTCTGATGCACCACAGCAGGCAGAGTGTCCACAGAGGTTCTTCATCAGGCGTGGGGGTGGGGCTGTGAACGGAGCCGACTGTGGGGATAATTACCTTGGAAGTTGGGGGAGTTGGGTTCAGGAAGGTGAGACAGGAGACAGAACAGTTGGAGGCTTTGTAATAGTCCAGGTGGGAGGTGGATGGGGTGAGGGCAGGGGGAGAGAGGGATGGTTCTGACACCATCCAGAGTGATGTCCTATCAATCGTTCCTGGCCAGATGGTGCTGCGCGGGCTGTGCATTGTGCAGGTTGCCTGGCTCACGCGTGGTTAGTGTACGAGTGGAAGCCAGGAGAGGCCTGGCCAGAGAGCCCATATCTGACCGACTCTGCTTCCTCAAAGGCAAAGCCATGTCCTGGTCCTCTCTGTTTCCTCAGTGCCCAGCACATTGAGGGCAATTAATACTCGTTGATGGAAAGAAGAACAGTGACTTTGGAATTCAAATCACATGGATGCACTTATTTGCTGTGTGGACTTGAGAAGGTTATTTAACCTGTCTGAACCTCAGATTTCTCATCTGTAAAATACAGTTAGCTGTCCAACTAATGTACAGACTTCTTAGGCAATACCTTGTAAGAAAGTTGTTGCAAATTGCAAAGTACAATAACATAAAATAATAAATAGCAGAATAAGACTGTTGAGGTAAGATAAGATGCGAGGATAAAGTGTTAATGTCATAGACTGGTCAAGGCCAGCACTGCTTCCAAACTGAGAGAAGATGAATGCGTAGAGCCCACAGTTGGGCCTAACATTGTTACTTCCAGGAAATTTTTCTAGACAAAGCCTCTGCCACTGCTGTGGGCAGGCTCCCCATCTCAGCTGTCATTGGATCAACCACTCCTTGAAGACAGGTGTTTGCTCACATGAGCTTTCATCCCTTGATGTTTCAGAAACTGAAGCCCCACATCTTCACTGTGGGTGAACAGACCTACAGGAATGTCAAGAGCCTGATCGAGCCAGTCAACCAGTCTATTGTCGTCAGTGGAGAGAGTGGTGCTGGAAAGGTAAGAGGGCCTCTTTCCCACCCTGTCAACTTCGTGACTGGCTGGACGGGCAGAGAGGCAGAGGAGGTCACTCCTCTTGGATTCAGTGTGCAGCAGTGGGCGGGAGCTGGGCAGGAAGTCAAGAGGCAGGGTTCTAGTCCATGCTCTTCCACCAGCTCTGCTGTAACCCTGGGTGAGATTCTTTTTTCTCTGAGCCTTCATTTTCTCATTGAAGGACTCTCTCAGCTCTGACACCATTGGAAACAAAAGTCAGCTGTTGGGGGTTCCAGCATAGTGCTTAAGAGCACATCAGAAAGATATTTAGCTTTTGCAAACCTCATTTCTTTCTTGTGTAAAATGGCAGGGAGGGAAAGACCAACACGTAACTCATGGGACTCCTGTGAGAGTTAAATGATCTAGTGCGCATAAGGCACTTGGTGGCATGCTGGGCACGTGGCAGTACTCCTCCAAAAGTAGTTAGCATTCCAATAAGGAAGTAGCCGACCTGCATTTCTGGGTTGCCCTTGATGGCAAGGGCAGTGCATTGGGCCAGCTGCGGGGAAGGACAGAATCTCCTGATGTGGTCATGTGGTCCCTAGGTGGCAAAATCTTAATAGGTGAGACAGAGTGTTGTACAAGGATGAGTGAGGAGTTGCACGGCTGGTCAGAGGAGGCTGCTGGCCCAGGCCTCGCCACCTTCTTGTCGAGCCTCACCAGCCACCCCACCCCTTCCTCAGCATTACCTTCACAAGGGATTCTTTGGACCATAAACCCCTCTGCCTACACTCACATGTGAAAGCATTGCTGAGCACTGAGCACCTGCCAGGTTCTAGGCTCTGGGGTAGCCAGTAAGGAGTGGCAGGGGGAGGAACAGAGGAAAAATGCAACATCTGGCTTTCAGGGGGCTCTTAGCTCACTGGGAAAGACAGGGAAACAGATGGAGACAGCAAACTGTAGGGATGAGGGCTAGGACTTGGGTGAAGAGGGGATCTTTGAGAGCTATATCAAGGTCGCCGGTGTAGTGGCTGATGCCCAGCTCCTGGATGAGCCCATTGTCCTCCAGAATTGCTCTGGGCAGCTGAGGCTGGACCTGGCCCTAGACCCATGCAACCAGAGCTCAGTAACCCTTTATTGAACAGCCAGTGTGGTCGTGGGCTGGGCCTGGTATCTTTTTCAATTTTAATTAA
>NW_006795288.1:0-513 GCF_000442215.2 Lipotes vexillifer | reverse complement strand
GAGGATCCCACATGCCGCGGAGCGCCTGGGCCCGTGAGCCATGGCCGCTGAGCCTGCACGTCCACAGCCTGTGCTCCACAATGGGAGAGACCACAACAGTGAGAGGCCCACGTACTGCAAAAAAAGGAAAAAAAAAAGAAAAAGCAAAAGAAAACTATGGAGGAGGTGGTTTTGAGAGAGACATTCATCCGACATTGCTAAAATAGATGGGTATGAAACTCATACTTGGCCTTTTTTATCCAGCAGTGTTCATTGCAAGGTCCTCACAAATGAGCATGACACCCTGAATGAATTTATTAATGTGATCCTCAGTTATTGCATGGACTACATAAGTGGTAAAAACAAAAGAACTGGCATTGGTCCCTGAAACATGTGTTGCCAATACAAATACACCTACATACAACTTAGGTAAACAGGTTCAGAGTAGATGAAGATAGAACTCAGGTGAACTAGAAAGACACTTTATTTGAACATAACATTATGTTCTTTTTTTTTTTTTTTTTTTTTTTTTTT
>NW_006795287.1:0-393 GCF_000442215.2 Lipotes vexillifer | reverse complement strand
GTTAAGGCATGGGTTAGTGTTAGCATAAGGGTTAGGTTTAGGGCACAGGTTAGGGTAAGGCTTTAGGTAAGCTTTAGGTTTAGGATTAGTGTTAGGGTTAGGGTTAGGGAATGGGGATGGTTTAGGGTACTGGTAGGGTACGACAACGTTTCAGTGTTAGCATACATGTTAGGGCATGGGTTAGTGTTAGCATACGGGTTAGGATTAGGGCACGAGTTAGGATAAGGCGTCGGGTAAGGCTTAGGATTAGGGTTAGGGTTAGGGTTATGGTTAGGGAACGGGGACAGTTTAGGGAAGAGGTTAGGGTATGACAACGGTTTAGGTATAGCATAACTGGTAGGGCACATCTTAGTGTTAATGTATGGTTTATGTTTAGGGCACGGGTTAGGGTAA
>NW_006795286.1:0-467 GCF_000442215.2 Lipotes vexillifer | reverse complement strand
ATGTTTAGGGTTAGCGTATGTGTTGGGGCACGTGTTAGTGTGAGCATACGGGTTAGGATTAGGACACGGTTTAGGGTATGTCTGAGGGGAAGCTTTAAGGGTTATGGTTAAGGTTAGGGTTAAGGTTAGGAAACGGGGAGAGTTTAGGATACATGTTAGGGTAAGACAACGGTTTAGGGTTAGCGTACGTGTTAGGGCACGGTTTAGTGTGAGCATACAGGTTAGGATTAAGGCACGGTGTAGGATAAGTTTAAGGGTAAGTGATAGGGTTACGATAAGGGCTAGGGTTAGGGTTAGGGAATGGGGATGGTTTAGGGTACAGGTTAGTGTACGACAATGGTTTAGGGTTAGGTTTAGGGTTAGGGTTAGGGTAAGTGTTAGGGACAGGGGTAGGCTTAGAGTTATGGTTAGGGTAAGGGAACGGTTTATGGTAGAGTTTAGGGTACGACAACGCTTTAGTATTAGCA
>NW_006795285.1:0-832 GCF_000442215.2 Lipotes vexillifer | reverse complement strand
GGGTTAGCGTACGTGTTAGGGCACGGGTTAGTGTTAGCGTACGGGTTAGGATTAGGGCACGGAATAGGGTAAGTCTTCGGGTAAGGGTTAGGGTTAGGGGTAGGGAACGGGGACGGTTCCGGGTACAGTTTAGGGTACGAAAACGGTTTAGGGTTAGCTTATGTGTTAGGACAAGGGTTAGTGTTACCGCACGGGTTACGATTAGGGCACGGGTTCGGGTAAGGCTTCGGGTAAGGGTTAGGTTTCGGGTTTGGGTTAGGGTTAGGGTTAGGGAATGGGGATGGTTTAGGGTACAGGTTAGGGTACGACAACGGTTTAGGGTTAGCGTACGTGTTAGGGCACGGGTTAGTGTTAGCGGACGGGTTAGGATTAGGGCACGGAATAGGGTAAGTCTTCGGGTAAGGGTTAGGGTTAGGGTTAGGGAATGGGGATGGTTTAGGGTACAGGTTAGGGTACGACAACGGTTTAGGGTTAGCGTACGTGTTAGGGCACGGGTTAGTGTTAGCGGACGGGTTAGGATTAGGGCACGGAATAGGGTAAGTCTTCGGGTAAGGGTTAGGGTTAGGGTTAGGGAATGGGGATGGTTTAGGGTACAGGTTAGGGTACGACAACGGTTTAGGGTTAGCGTACGTGTTAGGGCACGGGTTAGTGTTAGCGTACGGGTTAGGATTTGGGTACTGGTTAGGGCAAGGCTTCAGGTAACGGGTAGGGTTAGGGTTAGGATTAGGGAACGGGGACAGCTTAGGGTACAGGCAAGAGTATGACAACTGTTTAGGGTTAGCTTATGTGTTAGGACAAGGGTTAGTGTTACCGCACGGGTTACGATTAGGGC
>NW_006795284.1:0-2038 GCF_000442215.2 Lipotes vexillifer | reverse complement strand
CTCCCGTTGCGGAGCACAGGCTCCAGATGCGCAGGCTTAGCGGCCATGGCTCACGGGCCCAGCGGCTCCGCAGCATGTGGGAAATTCCCGGACCGGGGCACGAACCCGTGTCCTCTGCATGGGCAGGCGGACTCTCAACCACTGCGCCACCAGGGAAGCCCATCTACCAGCTTTTGTGTTAAAGAGTTTAACTAAATTGCATGGAGGCTCAGCCCCTCATTAACTTTAATCCCTGCCTTCCTACTTTTAAATTAACAATGCCCGACTATCAAGGGAGTTTTATGACCATCAACCCATTTCTTTCTTTTCATGATTATATAACTACAGTTATTGTATTCCCAGTGAGAACACTATTAGAACACATTTTCTCTGAGATTAAAACAAAACCATTCTGCCTAAATTTCTTTCAATGTATATATGTTTAAAATTTTTTAATTGATTTCTACATTAGGAAGAAGCTGAATGGAATTGCAAATACTATTTCAAGTACGTAATTTCAACTCTTAATATTTTAAAATTATATCTAATTAATGCTTATAAGAAGGTCTTCTTTAGTTTATAATGCTAAATGCATTATTTTGACTTTGTTTTTATAATTATTTTCCCATACCTTGAAATAATACTACTAGCTGAATATTCCTAGATATTTTGCTATTTTGTTTAGAACAAGTTGCTATTTCACACATCTTTATCATGATATGCTTTTTGATTTTGACATTGACTTTGTAACTAAATAGCTTTTTATTAATGATTCTAATATGCTCAAAGACACTTTCTGTGAAATTCTGTCATTTAATTCTTTAATACATTTATTCAATGCTTTTAAAAATTTCTCATCAGTGATTCACAGGGAAGGTCACCATGAGGATTGTGACTGACGATATGTGGTGGCCAGTTACCGAATGATCAAAGAAATGATGGATGAACCACAGGACAGGGTAGTGGGAAGTCATTCACTCAACATTGTGTGTGTGCTGTTTTATTCTAAATGCTGTAGATGTCAGGACCAGTAAAGCACAACCCCTGCCCACAGATACAGTCAGAGGCCAGTGGGGAAGATAGAACATATGCTACCACCATAATTCAGGAACATTACAACAAAAACTGTGAAAAAAGCATAAAGTGCTTTGAGAGGAAAGAGAGGAAACAAATGACGAGTGAGGATGAAAGGAACATTTACCAAGTTTTTCATCCATTTAATATCAAGTATTCAATGATGCTACACAATAGACACATTGCTAAGTGTCATGTAACAAAAATCTATAAAAAGAGTATAAAACAAATTACCCTACTCTCATGGTGTTTCAGATTTCATGAGTTATATTTAATCTACACATACTCAAAAAAGAGGAAGTGCAGGAGGAAGAGAAACATATTTCAAGCAGAGTAAGAGGTAGAAGAAAAGACACGGGATTATGAGATGATTAGAAGTACTCAGAATCAGGTATGTGCATACCAGGGCAGGGGAAAATGTAGGGATATAAAAAGAGTGTCACCATCCATACAGGGTGAGAACAGACCATGAAGGAACTGGAAGTCTCCTTTAGAATTTTAATCTTACTTGTTTAATCAGTAAATTGTAATCAAAACTTTTTGAGTAGAGGAATTGACAGATCTGTGTGTACATACATAACAGCGGCAACAGATGGGAGGGCGAGTTACTGGTGCAGACAGGAAGAACAATGATGATGTCTATTATAATAGTCCAATAAAGACTGAAGTTTTGAATGTGGAATAAGGTAGCAATATTGAATAAGTGACAGGAATAAGGGTACAAGACGGTACAAGTTTGGGTGGTAGGGTGTGATGAGAGTACAATTTCCCATGACTGGAGTGTGGAATACGGTGAAGTTTGACAGTCCAGTTCTGTGGTGGACTATTTGGATTTGAAGAACTTGTGGTTCATATTGGTAGAGATACCCAAGTAAGTAGCTAGAAATGGAAGGAATTTGAGAAGTAAAGATGCATATTTGTATTTGTTTTTGTTTTTGTTTTTTTTGCGGTACGTGGGCCTCTCACTGTTGTGGCCTCTCCCGTT
>NW_006795283.1:0-386 GCF_000442215.2 Lipotes vexillifer | reverse complement strand
TTTACAATGGTGTGTTAGTTTCTGCTTTATAACAAAGTGAGTCAGCTATACATATACATATATTCCCATATCCCCTCCCTCGCGTGTCTCCCTCCCACCCTCCCTATCACACCCCTCTGGGTGGTCACAAAGCACTGAACTGATCTTGCTGTGCTATGCCGCTGCTCCCCACTAGCTATCTATTTTACATTTGGTAGTGTTTATATGTCCATGCCACTCTCTCATTTTGTCCCAGCTTACCCTTCCCCCTCCCCGCGTCCTCACGTCCATTCTCTATGGCTGCGTGTTTATTCCTGTCCTGCCCCTAGGTTCTTCAGAACCACTTTTTTTAGATTCCATATATATGTGTTAGCATACGGTATTTGTTTTTCTCTTTCGGACTTACT
>NW_006795282.1:1665068-1666005 GCF_000442215.2 Lipotes vexillifer | reverse complement strand
CTCCCACCCTCCCTATCCCACCCCTCCAGACAGCCACAAAGAACCGAGCCGGTTTCCCTGTGCGCAATCTTCTTTAAATTCAATAACATTAAAAACAATAGCTATACTTTATTGAGCAACTACTATGTGTAGGCATCATCATCATCCTTTTCATCATCATCATCACCGCATCATCATCAATGCTAGCATTTACTAAGCACTTGCTAAGATGCTTATATATATAATTTCTTCTAGTTCTCACAAAACTCTGTGCTGTAAGCATATAATATCCTTTTATACAGATGAGAAAACTAAGTTATAGCAGCATCTAGGCTTCTCATGCAAGGCTACCCAGGTAATAAGTGTAGAATTCTGGCTACATATCTTTATACATCATCTCTAACTTTAACAACAACCCTACAAGATAGGTGTTGAACGTGTACTTTCATCTTACAAATGAATATAAATATCTAAGGCTTTAAGTAGTTAAGTAACCAATATCAGATGCTGGAAAGCAACCTAAAATCAAGCCCAAGTAATATTTATTTATTGTGTAAAAAAGAGTATCTTTTATTTATTTATTTTTATCCTGTGAGGGCCTGAAGAGCTGCACCAAAATAGAATTCTCCCCAAACCAATGTTTGAAAAGAAAAAGGTAGTAAACACTGAGTTTTTTTTTTTTTTTACTTTTTGAATTTTATTTATTTTTTTATACAGCAGGTTCTTACTAGTTATACATTTCATACACATCAGTGTATACATGTCAATCCCAGTCTCCCAATTCATCCCCCCCCCCCCCCCCCCCCCCCGCCACATTCCCCATTGGTGTCCATACATTTGTTCTCTACATCTGTGTCTCAATTTCTGCCCTGCAAACTGGTTCATCTGTACCATTTTTCTAGGTTCCACATATACGCGTTAATATATGATATTTGTTTTTCTCTTTCTGACTTACTTC
>NW_006795282.1:1653023-1664914 GCF_000442215.2 Lipotes vexillifer | reverse complement strand
GGGTATATGCCCAGTAGTGGGATTGTTGGATCATATGGTAATTCTGTTTGTAGTTTTTTAAGGAACCTCTATACTGTTCTCCATAGTGGCTGTATCAATTTACATTCCCACCAACAGTGCAAGAGGGTTCCCTTTTCTCCACACCCTCTCCAGCATTTGTTGTTTGTAGATTTTCTGATGATGCCCATTCTAACTGGTGTGAGGTGATACCTCATTGTAGTTTTGATTTGCATTTCTCTAATAATTAGTGATGTTGAGCAGCTTTTCATGTGCTTCTTGGCCATCTGTATGTCTTCTTTGGAGAAATGTCTATTTAGGTCTTCTGCCCATTTTTGGATTGGGTTGTTTGTTTTTTTAATATTGAGCTGCATGGGCTGTTTTATATTTTGGAGATTAATCCTTTGTCCGTTGATTCATTTGCAAATATTTTCTCCCATTCTGAGGGTTGTCTTTTCGTCTTGTTTATGCTTTCCTTTGCTGTGTAAAAGCTTTGAAGTTTCATTAGGTCCCATTTATTTTTGTTTTTATTTCCATTACTCTAGGAGGTGGATCAGAAAAGATCTTGCTGTGATTTTATCAAAGAGTGTTCTTCCTATGTTTTACTCTAAGAGTTTTATAGTGTCTGGCCTTACATTTAGGTCTCTAATCCACTTTGAGTTTATTTTTGTGTATGGTGTTAGGGAGTGGTCTAATTTCATGCTTTTACATGTAGCAGTCCAGTTCTCCATTGTATATCCTTGCCTCCTTTGTCATAGATTAGTTGACCATAGGTGCGTGGCTTTATCTCTGGGCTTTCTATCCTGTTCCATTGATCTATATTTCTGTTTTTGTGCCAGTACCATATTGTCTTGATTACTGTAGCTTTGTAGTATAGTCTGAAGTCAGGGAGTCTGATTCCTCCAGCTCCGCTTCTTTCCCTCAAGACTGCTTTGGCAATTTGGGGTCATTTGTGTCTCCACACAAATTTTAACATTTTTTGTTCTAGTTATGTAGAAAATGCCACTGGTAATTTGATAGGGATTGCATTGAATCTGTGGATTGCTTTGGGTACTATAGTCATTTTCACAATATTGATTCTTCCAATCCAAGAACATGGTATGTCTCTCCATCGGTTCCTATCATCTTTAATTTCTTTCATCAGTGTCTTATAGTTTTCTGCATACAGGTCTTTTGTCTCCCTAGGTAAGTTTATTCCTAGGTATTTTATTCTTTTTCTTGCAATGGTAAATGGGAGTGTTTCCTTAATTTCTCTTTCAGATTTTTCATCATTAGTATATAGGAATGCAAGGGATTTCTGTGCATTAATGTTGTATCCTGCAACTTTAGCACATTCATTGATTAGCTCTAGTAGTTTTCTGCTGGCATCTTTAGGATTCTCTATGTATAGTATCATGTCATCTGCAGACAGTGACAGCTTTACTTCTTCTTTTCCAATTTGTATTCCTTTTATTTCTTTTTCTTCTCTGATTGCCATTGCTAGGACTTCCAAAACTATGTTGAATAGTACTGGTGAGAGTGGACATCCTTGTCTTTTTCCTGATCTTAGAGGAAATGCTTTCAGTTTTTCACCATTGAGAATTATGTTTCCTGTGGGTTTGTCATATATGGCCTTTATTATGTTGAGGTAGGTTCCCTCTATGCCCACTTTCTGGAGAGTTTTTATCATAAATCGGTGTCAAAATTTGTCAAAAGCTTTTTCTGCATCTATTGAGATGATCATATGGTTTTTCTTCTTCAGTTTGTTAATATGGTTTATCACATTGATTGATTTGTGTATATTGAAGAATCCTTGCATCCCTGGGATAAATCCCACTTGATCATGGTGTAAGATCCTTTTAATGTGTTGTTGGATTCTGTTTGCTAGTATTTTGTTGAGGATTTTTGCATCTATATTTGTCAGTGATATTGGCCTATAATTTTCTTTTTTTGTAATATCTCTGTCTGGTTTGGTGTCAGGGTTATGGTAGCCTCATAGATTGAGTTTGGGATTGTTCCTTCCTCTACAGTTTTTTGGAAGAGTTTGAGAAGGATGGGTGTTAGCTCTTCTCTAAATGTTTGATAGAATTCACCTGTGAAGCCATCTGGTCCTGGACTTTCGTTTGTTGGAAGATTTTTAATGACAGTTCCAATTTCATTACTTGTGATTGGTCTGTTCATATTATCTGTTTCTTCTTGGTTCAGTCTTGGAAGGTTATCCCTTTCTAAGAATTTGTCCATTTCTTCCAGGTTGTCCATTTTATTGGCATAGAGTTGCTTGTAGTAGTCTCTTAGGATGCTTTGTATTTCTGTGGTGTCTTTATAAATTCTCCTTTTTCATTTCTAATTTTATTGGTTTCAGTCCCTTCTTTTTTTTCTTGATGAGTCTGGCTAAAGGTTTATCAATTTTGTTTATCTTCTCAAAGAACCAGCTTTTAGTTTTATTGACCTTTGCTATTGTTTTCTTTGTTCCTATTTCATTTATTTCTGCTCTGATCTTCATGATTTCTTTTCTTCTGCTAACTTTTGGTTTTGTTTGTTCTTCTTTCTCTAGTTCCTTTAGGTGTAAGGTTAGATTGTTTATTTGAGATTTTTTTTGTTTCTTGAGGTAGGCTTGTATAGCTATAAACTTCCATCTTAGAACTGCTTTTGCTGCATCCCATAGGTTTTGGACCGTTGTGTTTTCACTGTCATTTGTCTCTAGGTATTTTTTGATTTCCTCTTTGATTTCTTCAGTTATCTCTTGGTTATTTAGCAACATATTGTTTGGCCTCCATGTGTTTCTTTTTTTTACATTATTTTCCCTGTAATTCATTTCTAATCTCATGGCATTATGGTCAGAAAAGATGCTTGATATGAGTTCAGTTTTCTTAAATTTACTGAGGCTTGCTTTGTGACCCAAGACATGATCTATCCTGGAGAATGTTCTGTACGCACTTGAGAAGAAAGTGTAATCTGCTGTTTTTGGATGGAATGTTCTATAAATATCAGTTAAAGCTATCTGGTCTATTGTGTCATTTAAAGCTTGTGTTTCCTTATTAATTTTCTGTTTGGATGATCTGTCCATTGGTGTAAGTGAGGTGTTAAAGACCCACACTGTTATTGTGTTACTGTCAATTTCCTCTTTTATAGCTGTTCGCAGTTGCCTTATGTATTGAGGTGCTCCTATGTTGGACGCGTATATATTTATAATTGTTATATCTTCTTCTTAGATTGATCTCTTGATCATTATGTAGTGTCCTTCCTTGTCTCTTGTAACATTCTTTATTTTAAAGACTATTTTATCTGATATGAGTATTGCTACTCCAGCTTTCTTTTGATTTCCATTTGCATGGAATATTTTTTTCCATCTCCTCATTTTTAGTCTGTATGTGTTCCTAGGTCTGAAGTGGGTCTCTTGTAGACAGCATATATACAGGTCTTGTTTTTGTATCCATTCAGGCAGTCTGTGTCTTTTGGTGGTAGCATTTAATCCATTTACATTTAAGGTAATTATCGATATGTATGTTCCTATTACCATTTTCTTAATTGTTTTGGGGTTGTTTTTGTAGCTCCTTTTCTTCTCTTGTGTTTCCCACGTAGAGAAGTTCCTATAGCATTTGTTGTAGAGCTGGTTTAGTGGTGCTGAATTCTCTTAGCTTTTGCTTGTCTGTAAAGCTTTTGATTTCTCCACTGAATCTGAATGAGATCCTTGCCGGGTAGAGTAATCTTGGTTGTAGGTTCTTCCCTTTCATCACTTTAAATATGTCATGCCACTCCATTCTGGCTTGTAGAGTTTCTGCCTAGAAATCAGCTGTTAACCTTATGGGAGTTCCCTTTTATGATATTTGTCTTTTTTTGCCTTGCTGCTTTCAATAATTTTTCTTTTTCTTTAATTTTTGCCAATTTGATTACTATGGGTCTTGGCGTGTTTCTCCTTGGGTTTATCCTGTATGGGACTCTCTGCACTTCCTGGAGTTGGGTGGCTTTTTCCTTTCCCATATTTGGGAAGTTTTCAACTATAATCTCTTCAAATATTTTCTTCGGTCCTTTCTCTCTCTCTTCTCCTTCTGGGA
The DNA here is from genome assembly GCF_000442215.2 of Lipotes vexillifer. Taxonomy (NCBI): domain Eukaryota; kingdom Metazoa; phylum Chordata; class Mammalia; order Artiodactyla; family Lipotidae; genus Lipotes; species Lipotes vexillifer. The sequence goes on along the minus strand of NW_006795282.1, from coordinate 1,660,883 downwards.
CCCCAGTAGCATGAATGTTGTTGCGTTTAATGTTGTCCCAGAGGTCTCATAGGCTGTCTTCATTTCTTTTCATTCTTTTTTCTTTATTCTGTTCCACAGCAGTGAATTCCACCATTCTGTCTTCCAGGTCAGTTATCTGTTCTTCTGCCTCAGGTATTCTGTTATTGATTCCTTCTAGTGTATTTTTCATTTCAGTTATTTTATTGTTCATTTCTGTTTGTTTGTTCTTTCATTCTTCTAGGTCTTTTAAAAACATTTCTTCCATCTTCTCGGTCTTTGCCTCCATTCTTTTTCCAAGTTCCTGGATCATCTTCAGTATCATTATTCTGAATTCTTTTTCTGGAAGGTTGCCTATCTCCACTTCATTTAGTTGTTTTCTGGGGTTTTATCTTGTTCCTTCATCTGGTGCATAGCCCTCTGCCTTTTCATCTTGTCTATCTTTCTGTGAATGTGGGTTTTTTTCCACAGGCTGCAGGATTGTAGTTCTTGCTTCTGCTGTCTGCCCTCTGGTGGATGAGGCTATCTAAGAGGCTTGTGCAAGTTTCCTGATGGGAGGGACTGGTGGTGGGTAGAGCTGGCTGTTGCTCTGGTGGGAGCAAGATCTTTTTTGATCCACCTCCTTTTCCTCTCGGCGTCACCTGGGTCGTCAGGAAACTCAGCTCCTGTCCGTATGGACGCAGCCCTGAGTCGTCCTGAAGCCGAAACCCTGGTTAACACTGTGAGTTTAAAAGATTATATATACCAAAGTAATTGATATGCTTGGATATGGGCTTTGAGAATTATTGAGAAGAGGGGCATGGGAATCAGCCTGTATCCCTTGCTTTAAATCTCTCAGCCAACTTTATTTTAAATGTATAAGTATGTTAAGCCATATAATTCCATGGATTATTTACATTATAGTCAGGGTGACTATTGAAGGATAGTGTAATTACAAAGTACAATTTCCAAGCTGAATGAAATTGCTTGTTGTGTAATAGGTCTGTCAGCACCTGACCTCTGAAAATATGCCAAACAAATACTCTAAGACATGGTTAGAGGTAAATGATATGCAACCCTCCAAGGTAATATATGAAGTGAGAGGTGGTCTTTGATTTGTATAGAACATTTTCTTCTGTTTGTCAAACTCTGAAAGAAGATTAGAGTCAAGTACATTTTCCTTTTTGACTTTGTTTTCTATATCTCAGCCTAGTGTTAGAAATTGGATACTTTTCAATCACCTGCATGAGCTACATGAGGAGCAACTCTTTGGGCATCAGGATGAAACATAGCTATCTGCTAATGTCCAGTGTCTGTGAGATTTTATTATCTGTCTGAGCAGAGAGCAGTATCTCCCAGTTCTGCTTCACTGAGCTCTAATATACCATCCTCCTCTTCTCTGCTGCATTCAAATATCTATCTACCATTTCTTTTATTTTTTAAACTGAAGTATAGTTGATTTACAATATTGTGTTAATTTCAGATGTACAGCAAAGTGATTCAAATATATATATATTTTTTCAGATTATTGTCCATTTTAGGTTATTATAAGATATTGAATATAGTTCCCTATGCTATGCAGTAAATCCTTGTTGCTTATTTCTTATCTATTTTATGTATAGTAGTTTATATCTGTTAATCCCATACTCCTAATTTATCTCCCCCTTCCCTTTCCCCTTTGGTAACCATAAGTTTGTTTTCTATGTCTATGAGTCTGTTTCTGTTTTATATATAGATTAATTTGTATTATTTTTTAGATTTCACATGTAAGTGATATCATATAATATTTGTGTTTCTCTGACTTATGAATACTTTACTAACTGTAATATTCTCAAGGTCCATTTATGTTGCTGCAATATTTCATTCTTTTTTTATGGCTGAGTAATAATATTCCATTTTGTGTATATACCACATCTTCTTAAGCCAGTTGTCTGTTAATGGGCACTTGGGTTGTTTTCGTGTCTTGGTTATTGTAAACAGTGCTGCTATGAACATTGGCATGCATGTATCTTTTTGAATTAGAGTTTTCATCTTTTCTGGGTTTATACCTAGGAGTGGGATTGCTGGATCATATGGTAACTCTATTTTTAATTTTTTAAGGAACCTCTGTACTGTTTTCCATAGCGGCTGTACCAATTTACATTCCCACCAACAGTGCACCTACCATTTCTTAGTCCAGCTTCACAAGTAGATTCAGTGAATGGTAGACAGGTGGCTGAGGTGTGTATGACAGTTTCAGGTATTAAACATAAAATGTCAGCACAGGATATGCAATTACAAGAAAAAAGCTAGCAATGGCAAAGATGTTCCCATGTCCTTGCTGATTTATTTTTCCTCCCTGTATGAAATAAATTATTGTGTACAATCAGTGCTTATTATCTGGCCCTTCTTCATGTGATCATCACTTCTATAATGTAAGTACATAATTTTGTGCTGAAGTGAGTTCTTCACTTTTTAAATTTTATTTTCATTTTGACATCAATCATATTTCTCTTTGCTCCCTCATTATCTCATTCCAATCACCTCTATAGGAAAGATGGAGAAAGGTTCACAGCCTAAATTGTCGATTAAAAGAGGAATTAATTTTGGTCTATTTTGTGGAATACATTCTTGGCTCTAACAGAGGCTAGGAAACAGGGTGAGTACCCTGCTTTTTGCAGGTTGCTTTAGGAGCCATAGTCTTAGATGGAATACATATTAAGAGATAGGAAAAAGAATCCTTGGCCTGTAAACCCCCAATCCAATTCTTAACTATGAAAGGGATTCTCAAATTATTTTTTTAAGTTGCAGTAAAATACACCTAAATAAAATTTACTATTTTTTAAAATCATTTTTAAGTGTACATTTATACATCTACATTGTTGGGCAGCCAATTTCCAGAACTCTTTTCATCTTGCACAACTGAAACACTATACTCATTAAACAACAATTCCCCATTCTCCACTCCCCCCAATGCCTTCTACTTTCTGTCTCTATGAATTTGACTAGATAGCTTAGATAAGTGGAATCTTACGGTATTTGTCTTATGAGTGGCTGATTTCACTTAGTATAATGTTTTCAAGGTTTATCCATGTTGTAGCATGTGTCAGAATTGCTTTCCTTTTTAAGACTGAATAATATTCTATTGTATATACCACAATTTGTTTATCTATTCATCTGTCAATGGACACATAGGTTGCTTTCACCTTTTGGCTACTGTCGATGGATGTATAAATATCTCTTTGATATCCTGCTTTCATTTCTTTTGGATATATGCCCAGAAATAGGGTTGTTGGATTTTATGGTAGGTCTATGTTTAACTTTTTGAAGAATTGCCATACTGTTTTTCATAGAAGCTGAACCATTTTACACTTCCACCAAGGTTTTCAGTTTTTCCACATTGTCACCATCTCTCTCTTCCTTCCTTCCTTCCTCCCTCCCTCCCTCACTCACTCACTCACTCTTCCTCTCTCTGTCTCTCTCTTTTTTCTTTCCTCACCCCTTCATAGTAGCCCCCCTGGTGGGTGTGAGGTGGTATCACATTGTGGTTTTGATTGGCATTTCCCTAATAGTGATGTTAAGCATCTTTATGTTTGTTTTGTTAGCCATTTGTGTATCTTCTTTAGAGAAATATCTATTCAAGTTATTTGTCTGTTTTTCAATTGGGTTGTTGTTGTTGTTGAGTTGTAGGGATTATTTATATATTCTGGATATTAACCCCTTAGCAGGTATATGATTCACAAATATTTTTCTCTCATTCTTTTTTTTTCACTTTGTTGCTTCTTTCCTTTGATGGACAGAAGTTTTAAATTTTGATATAATTTATCTATTTTTATTTTTGTTGCTAGTACTTTTGGTGTCATATCCAAGATATCATTGCCAAATCCAATGTCATAAAGCTTTTCCCCTATGTTTTCTTCTAAGTGTTTTATAGTTTTAGCTCTTACATCTAAGTCTTTGTTCCATTTACAGTTAATTTTCATATATGGTATAAGGTAAGAGTTAAACTTTATTCTTTTCATGTGTATATTTAATTTTACCAGCACTATTTGTTGATGAGACTGTTCTTGCATTGAATGGTCTTGTCACCCTTGTTGAAGATCACTTGACCATATATGATAGGGTTTAGTTTGGGGACCTCTATTCTATTCCATTGGTTTCTATATCTGTCTTTGTGATGGTATCACACTGTTTTAATTATTGTAGTTTTAAAATAAGTTTTGGAATCAGAAAGTGTGACGTCTCTAAATTTTTTCCTCTTTTTAAAAATTCTCTTGGTTATCTGGGATAACCTTGAGATTCCATTTGAATTTTAGGATGAAGTTTTCTATTTCTGCCAAAACCATTATTGGTATTTTGATAGGGATTGTATTAAATCTGTAGATTGCTTTGGGTATTATTGACATCATAAATAAGTCTTCCAGTCCACGAACGCATGATGTCTTTCCATTTATTTGTGCCAAATTCTTAACAGAGACTATAAACAAACAAGCAAAAATAATTGGGGCTACCGTATATAGGGAAGAAATTTAGTGGTTTTGATTTTTCTGCCTTAGTGAAAAACAATATTTGTAGTAGTAAAATTATGTCTCTTAACTTTATTCAATGGTTAAAACAAAAACATTGCATACTAAATTTATTTAAACTATATTTCCCATTATAGAACAGTTTCTGAAATGCATAAATATCTACTCCTGGCAAATAAATGTTATCTGTTTCTTTGTCACTTTCCATGATTCCACAACTATCTGTAAATGAACATTCTGAGACTTACGTGGATACAGTTATACATGGTGTTCACTAGAAGTCTGCAAACTATTTGAGAACAAGAAAAATATCCCTTTCATCTTAGCACTTTTCCCCTAACTCACTAAATATTTCTTGGTTACTGGAACCAAGGGGACAAATGAAATTAAGGGCCAACTACCTAATCATATCAGCAATTTACCTATTGGCAAACATTATTATCTTACTGGATCTTTCAAATCTACATGTAGTTAGAACAGAAGGACTTAACCTTGTCTCAGCTTCTGTTTCAGGGAATTTTAAGTGACCACTCCAGCATTTCTCCTTATTTGGGGGAGCACTAACAGCTTATTATCATTCACCATTCCTGGCCTACAGTCTGAAGGCAAAATAGTATTTGCATCAATAGTGGTTTTTTTCTCATCTCTTCTCAAGAATAATTGCTGCATGTTGCCCTTTGCCCTTGAAGGAGTTTTGTTTTTGTTTTTAAGTGCCAAAATAGTTGGTTTATTTTAAATAATTTAAGCACAATTATAAGAAAGAAAATGGCTTAAAGAGTTTTTTATGTAATATATCTATGGAGATTCATAAACTCTTTTGAGTTATTATGGATACAAATGATAACAGTACATTAAAAGACCAGGCAAACAGGAGGTTTGAGATGAAGAAAAATGAAGGTCTCTAACAAAAAGTCTTGTACTTCAACATAAATTAATAATGGGAAAAACAATGAAACAAACTCAACTTCTTCCATATCAGTTATATCCTAGAAATTCTTTAGAGACTAAATTTTTTTGGCCACAGTTGTATTTCTCTCTTCTTGTTTCATCATGCAATGTAGTCAGGGCAGCACACACAGGATTTCTGAACCTCTTGTGGAGAGACTCTCTTCTTAGACAGACTTGAAGAAGCAAAACTTCTTAAGATTTTTAAGATGAAGGCATTTTGCCGAATTTACCAGATAATCAATATAATACATAAATGGCACCAGTGAAGTGCTACTTTCCTTTCCATAGCCTAGAGATGCCCTATGTATGAAACCCGATTTTTCAGATACTTGCTGTTTGACTAGAAGAGGTTTTTCCATCTTCAAAGTGTTAAATAAAATATCTATTGGAAAATATCTTGAAAACAATGTTATAGGAACTTGCCCCTGCCTTTGTACACAAGTACGAGTCCCTAAATCATATTACAATATTATCAACTTCAACAAGTATACAAAATGGCTCTAGCTAAGCTTTAATGCTAAGTAAGTGTGATATACTTTTCATTTTAAATTTCATCCAGTAAATTATTACAAAATACGGACCACAGAATTGTGGAATTTTTATGACTTTTCTAATTTGCTCAGTTTTGTTCTGGGGCCACTCATATTTCTAAGGAATGGCAGAACTTGGAATTCCGGTCCGTCTGTAAACAGTTAAGGGGAAATAATGTGGAGTAAAGAGAGGCCAGAGGAAGGATACAGAAGTGACTAATGAAATAAGGGGCTTGTACTGGAAGGAATGGAATCGAAGAACAGAGACAGGCTCACTACCTACAGAAAAATAGCCATTCTGCTGCTCAGTCTGAAGGTCTATTTTACCATCAAAATGAATACTCTTAGTTCTTCCTTTAGTCTCTACAACTTACGGTATATACATTCACTTGCAGTAGAGGAAATGACTCAAGTTCATGCAGGGTCTGGTACAGAAAGGCAAATTTATTTTATCACAAGTTCTAGCTTCAGTGACTTGGTAGTGACAGTCTGACATATTTTGTTGAGAACAGTGTCGAAGTAATGTCCAGACTTACCATAAATGAGTACTGTGACTGATTAACAATATTTACATGAGTGAGGAAAGCAGGAGAGGTGTTATGCATGAAGGTATTTATTATCCTTGGTACACTGTACCATGTTAGCAGTTTTAGCACCTGGGAGAAAACACTCAATGAGCAAAGTCCATTGAGAAGACACACTTGATTTTGTTATTTCCTGTAGTATTTAAATATAGCTCCCCTTAGTATGTTTCAACACTTGCTAAGAATTTAAGGAGGTTGAAATAAATTTTACTTATTTAATTTCCAAACCCTGAGGTAAAAAATTTTTAAATGCATTTACTTATCCCTAAAAATCACTTGGTTTCATTTTCTTTCATAAAGATAGTAAAAAGCAGGGCTTCCCTGGTGGTGCAGTGATTAAGAATCTGCCTGCCAAGGCAGGGAATATGGATTTGAGCCCTGGTCCGGGAAGATCCCACATGCCGTGGAGCAGCTAAGCCCGTGTGCCACAACTACTGAGCCTGCACTGTAGAGCCCATGAGCCACAACTACTGAGCCCGCGCACCTAGAGCCTGTGCTCTGCAACAAGAGAAGCTACTGCAATGAGAAGCCCGTGCACCGCAAGGAAGAGTAGCCCCCACTCGCTGCAACTAGAGAAAGCTCGCGTGCAGCAACGAAGACCCAGTGCAGCCAAAGATGAAAAAGGAAAGAAAGGAAGGAAGGAAGGAAAGAAAGCAAGAAAGAGAAAGAAAGAAAGGAAGGAAGGAAAGAAAGAGAAAGAAAGAAAGGAAGGAAGGAAGGAAGGAAGAAAGGAAGGAAGGAAAGAAAAGAAAGAAAGAGAAAGAAAGAAAGGAAGGAAGAAGGAAGGAAGGAAGGAAGAAAGAAAGAGAGAGAGAGAGAGAGAAAGAAAGAAAGAAAGAAAGAAAGAAAAAGAAAGAAAAGAAAGAAAGAAAAAGTAGTGAAAAGCAGCCTGTAAGGGAAAAGCATTTGGTACAGCCCCCCTGTTTTATACCTATTCACAAATACATTCATGACAAAGTACACACAATGAATGATTTTACTTAGTTGCATTTTTTTCCAAGGAAGAATCTTTATTTCCACATAATTAAATCTAATGACTTTTAATCACAATCGTCGTAAATATCAAAGAATTGCCTGCACCTTTAAGGTTCTTGAACTTTTTGAAATTGCCTTTTTAAAAAGGATCATGGGGTGGCTGCTGGAAGGTTTTCTTCTCGATTTACAACTCAGGCATAGATTTAAGGATAGTGTTATTACCAGACACAATCCCTAAACAGAGTTGCATTGCTTCCTGGGTGCCACAAGCTTGTTGCAGACTGACCTTCAATTGGGAACAAATAACAGTGTAGCTCTGTGTCCTTGTTAGATTTCAGCAGG
>NW_006795282.1:1645213-1652980 GCF_000442215.2 Lipotes vexillifer | reverse complement strand
TCAGCAGGATTTGAAACATGTTTCTTCTTCTAGGCAAAAAGGGGATAAAGAAAGCCGGGTGTTGCTTGTCCTTTGATAACTTTCCTCTACTTGGCCAGAGGACCACAAATCCCAGTTATCATTGATTTTCCTTAAAAACAAAATACAACTTATTAAAAGAGCAATTCTGATAGATCCACAATAAATCACTTGTTTTGAAAATTGAAGCAGTCCAACAGCCTCTAAATCAACCACCTACTTGTTCTTTTCTGAAGAAAACAAAAATCACTTATTGTCCATGAGGTCACAGTGAGCGACTGACCACGGAAAACCCTAAATCAGGAAATAAGGTCTCCTTTCCCGGGTTAGTTCACATTCCAGAAATAATCAAGTCTAATTCCTGTACTTCACTCTACCAAATAAGATTTCTTCACTGACAGTTTTTCCCCTTACCAATCATTGCATATACAGTAGTCCCCCTTATCTGTGGGGGGTACATTTCCCCGGTGGATGCCTGAAACTGTGGCTAGTACTGACCCTATCTATACTACGTTTTTCTCTACTTATGATAAAACTTAATTTATAAATTAGGCATAGTGAAAGATGAACAATAATAAAATAGAACAATTATGATAATATACTGTAATAAAAGTTGTGTGAATGTGGTTTCTCTCTCTCAAAATATCTTTTCCATCTTAATTAAACACTTATCGTGCATTGTGACTATAACTTTTGCAGTTTGAGGTAGGACAGCAAAACTAACATGCATTTCTTTTTCCTTCTTCACAATTACCTTAGATCTTAGCAACTTCAGCATATGATTTTCTTTTTCTTTCCCATAAAGTAGGGAGCTTTTACCCTTTTACTTAAACGAAGCATTTTCCCGCTTCTCTTTGGCATATCCAGATTGCCAGAGTCACTATTCTTGCACTTTGGAGCCATTATTAGGTAAAATAAATGTAACCTGAACACAAGCACTGCGATGCCATGACAGTTGATCTGATAACCTAGAATGGCTACTAAGTAACTAAAGGGTGGGATCCAGTGGACAAAGGGATGATTCATGTCCAGGGTGGGATGGAGTAGGAGGGCATGAGCTTTCATTATGCTATTCAGAGTGGCAAAACATCTTAAACTTAGGAATTGCTTTTGTGGGGGGGAAAGAAAATACAGGTTTTATTCTCCAGTTGTTTCACTTTTCCTAAATCTTGACATGTTTGAGCCTCTTTCTATTTAAGGATGAAACAGTTCAGCACACAGCAAAAAAAATCTCAGAAATGGTGTCAGTTGGACCACAAACCATTGAAGAAAAGGCTTATTTAATGCAGTTCCCAAACTTTTTCATTAGGATCTAAGAGCCATTTTTGCAAAAGAATCTCCACTTCACATCAAAGTTGCTTGTCTCCTTAATTCAAAACCCACGCCAGTGAAACATAATTTGAGTAGTGTATGTTGGTATGCATAATAATTATGACTCAAAGAAAAATATAGTGTATTCTAGGGGTTTTGTGGAGGCCGCTGTGAGACAAAGAATTTGAAGTAAACAATTACAAAATACAAAAATAAAAAAACAGGGTGTTTATTTTTCCTCCAAATTCCTGGTTTAATAAGAGCTTGTTTATTTTGAGAAAAAAAGGTCCCAAACATCAGGCTGTTCACAAAAAAAACCACCATATCAACTTTAGAAAACAAATCTTAAGACTGTTACACTAATTATTTTTCTAGAGGATGCATCTAACATGCCAACTCTCATTCACAAAAATACATTGTTACATTTGTGTTGAACAGCCACACACAGCACTCTTATGTGGGGTATAACATGCACACCTCTAATTCAAAGCTGCTCTCAGGTGCTACTCAACTAATGAGATTGCCTTTGTAGTTAGGGAAGCAACTACTGAACTCATGCATGAATGGAAAGAACTGTACTCCCTGCATAACAAGAGATTATTTTGGAGACAGATGATAAAAACCATGCATCCTTTTTATTGTTAAGTCATAAAGAGGTATCAAAATTAAAAGCAAAAATTACAGGGTAAGGCTCAACATAACTACTAGGAGCATCAAAGGAAGTGAAAACGGGACTAGGCGCAGGGCAATGTGAATTAATGAACATGCGAAGGACAAGGATGGGGAGAACAGTGAGATGTGCTGAAGATACTAGAGGAGAGGATCTGGTGAAAATTTTGATCTTAGAAAAGCTCCTAGGTAAAGAAATAATGGGACAAGACTTCTAAACCCCACTATGTGCTTAAGAGTCATCCTCGACATTAGTGCTGTCTCTGTCATCCTCTTCTTCCTCAGCCTCTTTTTCATCATCCTTGGTCAACTTCAGCTGGTCATCCCCCCGATCTTCATTATCATCATCATCCAGTAGGTCCCCCTCCTCAGCAGAGTCATCTGCATCCCCTCAGACCCCATCTTCACCTTAGTCTCATCTTTCTTCAGGATGCTGCTGCTCTCCTGCTCTACTGACTTATCATTCTTCATCTCTACTCCTTGTTTGCTCTGTTCCTTTTCGGTTTTTTCCAGGCTTTCCAGTAGAGAATCCACTTTTTGTTTTATCTGGGTCAACTCCTTCTTAATGGTCTGAAGGTCATCTCCTTTCAACTTTCTGGACTTAGAAGAAGATCCCCGCTGTCTACTCTTTAGAATTGAAGCCACTTTTGCCCCTTTGTGAGGTGTTTCTTGATACATGCTGGCATTTTGAGAGCACTACAGCCCAAGCAGTAGGAGGAGGAGGAAAACGTGCTGGGTAACTGTACATCCTGTCGTAATAATCCCACTGAAAGTCATAGTCCAAGTCAAAAGGGGAGCTGAGTAGAGGGGACGGAGAAGGGTGTTCTGGTACTGACCCGTATGTCTCCACTGCAGATCGTTTCATACCTGCTTTTTCTTGGTTCACTTTTGGCTCTGTGGCCAGATTAATATCTAAAACCTGGCAGCAATCATTCTGCCATCCTCTCCTGACACAGCAGCCCAGGCATTTCTCTCATTAAGATACTGAATGAAGGCAAAGCCTTTATGAACAGAGCAACCCACAATTTTGCCATATTTCGAGAAGATTGCCTCCACATCAGATTTCTTGACCACAAGAGTATTGAGACTCCCCATGAATACAGGAGAGTTCATGGAGTGAGGACCTGTCTTGTTGGTAACATTGCTGGCTGTTGTCTTTGATGGTAAGGTGCTTCACAAAGCTGAAAAATGTAGCTGAAGATCAAAGAAATCTCATAGGAGCGGGAGGGAGAAGAGATTCGGTTCTGAATCTCCTACTCCCGGGTTCTACATGGAGAAGCCGACTGCTGCTCAAGGTTGGCAACGCGGCCACAACTGCTCAGTCTTCACCTTTTCACAAAATGGCCCCCAAGTCTCCTCTCAGGAATTATTTCTGGAATTTTCCATGTAATATTTTCAGGCCACTGTTGACCTCAAGTAACTGAAACCATGGAAATCAAAACCTCAGATAAGGGAGAACTACTGTAATAAGTGTTAGGTTGCTATACGTTTTCCTTTTCTGTGAAAGTGGAGCATTTTGTTATATTCAATATTCTAATTAGTCTTTAGCTGGTGTGGTGGGCAGAAAAATTCTACAAAAATCTGTTGACCAGTGGAATTTTCAGGCTAATGCTTTTTTTTTTCATTTTAATTTTAATGAGGATTTATTTATTTAATTGAAGTGTAGTTGATTTACAATGTTATGGTAATTACTGCTGTACAGCAAAGTGATTCAGTTATGTATGTGTGTGTATATATATATATATATATATATATATATATTATGTGCGTGTATATATATACATATATATATATATATACACACACACATTCTTTTTAAAATATTCTTTTCCATTATGACTTACCCAAGGACACTGAATATAGTTCACTATGCTAGACAGTAGGACCTTGTTGTTTATCCATTCTCTATATAAAAGCTTACATCTGCTCACCCCAACCTCCCACTCCATCCCTCCCCCAACCCCCTCCACCTTGGTGACCTCCACTCTGTTCTCTATGTCCATGAGTCTGCTTCTGTTCCATAGATAGTTTCGTTTGTGTCATATTTTAGATTCCACATATTTTGAATTAATTTTAAATTGGAGTATAGTTGATTTACAATTTTTTGTTAGTTTCTGCTGTACAGCAAAGTGAGTCAGTTACACATATACATATATCCACTCTTTTTTAGATTCTGTTCCCATATAGGTCATTACAGAATAGTATTGAGTAGAGTTCCCTGTGCTATACAGTAAGTTCTTATTAGTTACCTATTTTATAAGTAGTAGTGTGTATATGTCAATCCCATTTTCCCAATTTATCCCTCCCCCTTGGTAACCATAAGTTTATTTTCTACATCTGTGACTCAATTTCTGTTTTGTAAATAGGTTCATTTGTACCATTTTTTAAGATTCCACATATAAGTGATATCATATGATATTTGTCTTTGTCTGATTTACTTCACTTAGTATGATAATCTCTAGTTGCATCAGTGTTGCTGCAAATGGCATTATTTTGTTCTTTTTTATGGCTGAGTGGTATTCCTTTGTATACATGTACTACATCTTCTTTATCTATTCTTCTGTCGATAGACATTAAGGTTTTTACTATGTCTTGGCTATTGTGCTGCTATGAACATAGGGGTGCATATATCTTTTTGAATTATAGTTTTGTCCAGATATATGCCCAGGAGTGGGATTGCTGGATCGTACAGTAATTCTATTTTTAGTTTTCTGAGGAAGCTCCATACTCTTTTCCATAGTGGCTGCACCAACTTACATTCTCACCAACAGTGTAGGAGGGTTCCCTTTTCTGCACATCCTCTCCAGCATTTGTTATTCGTAGACTTTAAAAAAAAATTTATTGAGGTATACTTGATTTACAATGTTTGTAGACTTTTTAATGATGACCATTCTGACTGGTGTGAGGTGGTACCTCATTGTAGTTTTGATTTGCATTTCTCTAATAATTAGCAATTTTGAGCATCTTTTCATGTCAGACCAGCTCTTTTAAGTGCATACACACACACACATACACACACACACACATACATATAAATATGCTTGCATGCATGTTTGCATATACATGCACATACACAAACCTCTTGATTTCTTCACATCATACAAAAGAGTCAAAGAAAATACAATGCCTACTAATATCCAGGCTTCCAATTGCTTTTCTGAGGCAGAAAATGAGGGTAGGTAAGGCATTTGTAGCAATCAGAATAGAGAATGCTAATTTACCTGTCCTTTCTTAATTGCAAACATTCTTGCAAACCTCCTTCTCCTGCTTACGCCCCTACCACCACTGCACTGCCATATCATTCCACACATATTAATAAAAGTAATCCACCTTGGTTTTTTTGAATAATTATTTTCACTTCCTTATACAAACACACAGACATACACACTCTTAAGAGCTTCTTTTTTAAAAAAACAAAACAAAATAACTTGCATTGTGCATGACCAAATGTGTGGCATCTGACTGGCAGCCAGCCACCTGTGAGGATCATTTTTAAACAGATGGTGAAGTAGAAAATTAGTTCAAATGTAGACATCACAATATAATCCTGGAAAATATTCATAGATGTGGATTATGACAATCCTGATGACTCAGGCCCATTGGCCAGTTGTTTCTGGTCAGGGTGCAATGATTTGCCTGGTGACAATTTTTAAAAATCAGCAACTTTGTATTTTGGGAGTATACTGTGGATTATTAGAAAGGAGTCTTTCTTACAAACCCCACACAACACACCTCATCCTTTTCTTTTCTTTTCTTTTCTTTTCTGCGGTACGCGGGCCTCTCACTGTTGTGGCCTCTCCCGTTGCGGAGCACAGGCTCTGGACGCGCAGGCTCAGCAGCCATGGCTCACGGGCCCAGCCGCTCCGCGGCATGTGGGATCTTCCCGGACCGGGGCACGAACCCGTGTCCCCTGCATCGGCAGGCGGACTCTCAGCCACTGCGCCACCAGGGAAGCTCTGATGAATTCCCTTTAAGACCAGTAGAAGGAGAGCCTCTCAGATCTGGAAAAGAGGATACCATACTCTCACTTCCCCTTTCACGGCCTCTTCTCCAGCCAGCTTTAGGCTTTGTTGTCACAGCAAGATAATCTAGAGCAGATGACAATAGATTTCCTTTACAGAATCGGCAACTCATTTGGAAAGCACAGCTTCAAGCTCTGCCCAGTTTTCTCCCTGAATCATCTGAAATATGCCACTTAGAAGATAATATCCCTGTAACATACAGGAAAAGTGTATTTGGACAATTCCCAGGAATGATCTGTTCCCTTTCAACCTGTTGTTGCTTGCCATCTCTGGTCCCAGAAAACTGCCCTAGGCAGTTCTGACTTGTAACTTTTCTGGGATTCTACTTTACCTAAGCTTGGAAACAGGTTTTCAAAAAAGTTAATCTGAAGCAAAATTAACCTTTCTTAATTACAAGAGTCGTCTATTAGCCATCTTTCTCCTAAACTCTGTATTAGGAGAAAGGTCTGACTTCTATTTCTCCTATAGGAGACCCTTTGATCATGTCCCACACTGTGCCTTGGAGTTTGGACTCCTGTTTTCCTGGCATTAGAACACAAACTTGCATATCATCAGGAAACATACTCAACTCCATCTGTAGAGTAAGGTGTCCTGTGTTTTGCAGTGCAATCTCCACAACCTGAATCATTCAGTCTTAAAGACTGCAATGTTTGGGGCATTAGTCTAAATTTATGTTGGAAAAAAAAGGCTCAGAAAATTCCAGTTCTACCAAGGATACCCGTACTTTCTGTCTCTGGGCAAAATACATGTCTACATGCCTAAAATGCCTCATTCAAAGTTGTCTGTTCCAAAGGAAAGGAAAGGACTTAACCTAAGAACATATTATAGGTTATTTTTAAGCAGGCACTGCCTTTGACCACTATACTCTCTCTGCCATGTTGAAAGAAAGATTCTGAATCCATCTCCAGGAACAGGAAAAGGTACTGGAAGCTTTAAATGAGCAGTGTCCCTTCTTCATTCCTCTCAGAGAACAACATTTTACAATCAAGAACCAGGCACAGTATTAAGTAACTAAACCTGTCATCTAATTATGAGGAGAAAGACAAGCTCAGTATCAATTATTTCCTCATTTATTTCTTATTTAGAAATGATTTTACATGGTCCTAAGATGAAAACAAGAAGAATGCCAAAGGAATGTTTTCAAACACTCTTGCCATTTTACTTTTAATATACCTAATCCGACAGAAAGTCCTTAAATATAGGCTTTTTTTCTGATATTCTGGAGAGTGTTTTAACAAGACACATTGGGAAAGCTGAAAATAATGAGATCTGCCAGTAAAAACTGTTACTTCCCAAAGAAAGTCTTTCCATATCAGGAGATAACCCTGATGCTAATTTCATCATCAGGGAAAGACACAGAAATATTAGTATACGGTGGATATTGCCAGTGGAAGAAAATGCACTCTGGACCCAGGAGTGGCACTGGTGGGAGGGACTTGGATCCAAATCCCAGCCCTGCCATTTACCAGCCCTGTGAACTTGAGGAAGTTATTTAACCTATCTTTGCCTAAATTACCTCCTCTATAAAATGAGGATAATGGAACTAACTGCATCACAAGGCTGTGATGAGATTTAAGACAGAAGGTATCTATAAAGGTGATATATATGCTGGCAGGATGCCCAGCATGAACCTCAGTGCCCAATATGCCTTAGCTATTGTTGATGTCATTAGTGCTGCTGCTGTTATTAGGATAAGAAAAAACCTGGCCCAAAAGGAAAGAAACCTATTACTG
This sequence comes from Lipotes vexillifer, assembly GCF_000442215.2. NCBI lineage: Eukaryota > Metazoa > Chordata > Mammalia > Artiodactyla > Lipotidae > Lipotes > Lipotes vexillifer. Next base: position 1,645,227 of record NW_006795282.1, on the reverse strand, counting down.
TGACTAGTAAGACA
>NW_006795282.1:1608723-1644779 GCF_000442215.2 Lipotes vexillifer | reverse complement strand
ACCTATTACTGTGACTAGTAAGACGCTCTTTCTTTCCCTGGTCCTTTAAGTCCAGTTCCACTCAAATATCACATGGGAGGTCCTGGAATGGGGTAAAAATGGTTCCTGCTTTGTTTTCCCAGAATGCGGGAAAACAAAACAAAGCAAAACAAAAACAGCAAGCCTCTTTGAAATCTTTTGGAATTGGTTCATACCACCTTGTAGGTATCTTCCTTAAAATTCTACTTTGTAATTTTTTATGCCCTTTGAAGTTCATATAAAATCAATATGCAGAAATCAGCTTTATGAGTATTGAATTTATACAAAACATTTCTGTTTGGAATTCTAGTCTCACAAGGCACTGATCCGTGATTTTTATTCCTGTTAGAAAAAATGGATGTGGTGTTTCATTATACTTGTTGAATAGTGGCTAAAAGACCATGAAAAATCCAAATAATCCAGGAACGGCTGTCTTCAAGTCCCTTGGGAAGAAAACGGATGGCTTGCTAAGAGCCTTTAAAGATCAACAGGTGCTAAGATATTTGTTTTGACCTGTTAAATTTATACTGGCTTCACAGCTTTCAAGACTCTCCCACTGTCTGCATTGCTGCTGTCTAGCAGCCGCAGGCTGGAAATGATTAAAATTTTCTGCATATGTTAAGTGGGTAGATGATTAAATGAGAACGAATACGTTACTAGATGGTTCCACCCTGGGTCTTGCATTGCTGCTTGTTCAGTGCTATTTATGACCAGCATTTTTGTTATTGTTGTTGATATGAACAAACAGCTGAGGAATAAGAGTGGAATTTACGATCCTTGAGGAAGAGTGTTGGGGACTTGGGAGCAGCTCCTACCCCAAGCTTCCCCAACTGGCCCTAAGCAAGTGAAAGGTCACGAAGTGTCTCCATTCCAGCACACTCCTCCAGCACAACAATGACATCCTGATGCGGAAGGCTGCTGGAGGAATGAAGCTGCAGATGCAAAGCAGTAAATAAAGGCCAGGCTTCCTGGGGGCGGGGGCAGTGAATCACAGCAGGGCTTTGCTAGAGAAGAGGTGGCATGAATATGACAGACATTGTCTTATATGGGTGTAAATGTTTGAGTTTTTTAATGGACTGTATAACTGGGCCGCATGCATTCACTATGGTAGCCAATTGTATGCTGCATAAGCCTTTGTCTTTACTGCTGTTTAACAATGCAAGATGCAGCTGTTGGGTCCCTGGTGGCAGATGGCGGTCACAAGTTCGGGAAGCAGTACCAAGTTTGGAAAAATCAAAAAAGAGGTTTCAACAATTGTTGAGATGCTTTAAATTTACTACTCCTCCAAACACAAACTCTCACAGAAACAAAGTTAAAAGAAACTAGAAAAACATGGTTAGTGCATTTCTTTTCAATGACAGGGGCCTAATTTGTGTCTTTAGGTGGGCACGCAGGCATATAATCAGTCATATGATGTTATACCTTGCAAAACAAAAATTTAAATAATTTTTGTTTTCAACAAGACAGTTTTTTTGTGTGTGCCCAAAGTGCAATTGAGGATCCTTGGTAAATTTCTTGATTTGGAAAGTTTATTAATACCATCTATCTTAGCCCTTTTGGGCTGCTATGACAAAATACCACAGTCCGGGTGGCTTATAAACAACAAAGATTTATTTCTTACAGTTCTGGAGGCTGGGAAGTTCAGTATCAAGGTACCAGCATGATCATTTTCTGGTCATGAACTTCTTCCTGGTTCATAGCCCATGCCTTCACCCTGTGTCCTCAATGGTAAATGGGGCTAGAGATCTCTCTGGAGCCTCTTTAATAGGAGCACTAAGGCCATTCAAGTGGGCTTCACCCTCATGACCTAATCACCTCCCATAGGTCTCACCTCTTAATAAAATCACTTTAAAACCAACATATGAATTTGAGGGGAGCACCATATTTTCCTCTTAGAGAGAATTCTGCCTGTCATGAAAGCTCATCCAAAGTAAAATAAAGTTCACAAATAGGAAAGATGAGAATTAACCAAATAGGGTGTTAATTTTAGAGAAAAAAGACATTCAAAGGACAGAGTGAAGAATAGAAGTAAATATACATATGTTTTTTAAGCGGCCATAGACAATATTTATTTAATTCCTTATTGAGCTCAGAAATCATATTCTTGTCACAAACTGATCAGTGCTACCCCAGTCTTAGCCTTTCAGTTTGGACAGAATTGCCTATACAGCCAATTCCAGGGGTGAGGGCTGGCCAGCGTAAGCCATTGGGTGAGTCCCATTTCCTAGCCACAGTGACAGGTGAAGAGACCCAATTCAGGTCAAACAGTTGCAAGAAAATGTTTACTGGGAATTCTGGGGAAGGAGCTTCCTTTCCTCATCCACCTCTATGAGAGATGCTTGCTCTTTCTGTGTAGGCTGTGGTCTGATCATGTCAGGCTTCAAACTGCTCCCTGGATGGGAGCCAACCATGAGGATAAAGTTGATTCACAGAGGGACTGAGAGCTGAGAGCAGGTCATAAGCTTTTTTTTTTTTTTTTTAAGCTTAACCGCATACCTTGGTAATGTGGTCTGCAATGGAACTAAGCTTGCTCATTGTTATTTTGGGTGCTATTATTGTCTTCTTCCCTATCTAGATTATGAATAAAATCATTATTCATTTTTAAGGAAACAGTGCAGTTTTAAAAGCTTAATAAATTCTGCTCTATGTTATGTACCACTTGATTCTATAAAGCATCGCTGTATTTTCTAATTAATCCTCACAAGTTATTCATTAAAGCATCAAATTTACCCTTTTCATATGACATATGAGGAAACTGGATACTCAACTCTTTGCCTTAAAACACAGGGGAAATCAGTGGCTGAGAGGAGAAAACAGATTTCCTCTTAAGTATTGTATCTATATATTTCATGATAAATCAAACTATTTGGAAAGATCATCATTGTATGGACTTCACAATAAAGGGAATGGTGTCTTTGGTTATTTACTATTCCTGGGCTCTACATTCTTATAGGAAAACTAAATATGAAATCCTTTGTTCCTGTCTGATTCCACCTAATACCTTTATAAAGTCTAGTTCCTTTAATAATTCTAGTATATCCTATTACTGATGAAATGACCAGAGGATACTCTGTAAATTACTAGCTTGCTAACAGTCAATCCGATGTTGAAACATCTGTTTTCAGTTCGTTCATAGATTTTACGCCCTTGTAGGCAGTTATAAGTTGAAATGAACAGCACTTTTCTTTTCTACTACATATTTGTAAGCTTTGAAATATAAAGTCCAAATTTATATGCAAATTTTACATTTCAATTATGTTTTCATTAGATTTTCTAGAACTTATTTGGAAAATAATTATAGATTTCTTTGTTACTTTGCAAAATTACTTTGAAATTGTAGTCATATACATAAAAAAACCCTAATAAGCACACTTATATTTTTCTTTCTTTTTTTTTTTGCGGTACGCAGTCCTCTCACTGTTGTGGCCTCTCCTGTTGCGGAGCACAGGCTCTGGACGTGCAGGCTCAGTGGCTATGGCTCACGGGCCCAGCCGCTCCACGTCATGTGGGATCTTCCCGGACCGGGGGCACGAACCCGTGTCCCCTGCATCGGCAGGCGGACTCTCAACCACTGCGCCACCAGGGAAGCCCTCTCACTTATATTTTTAAATATCTCATTTAATTTCAAGGCATCTCATAAATCCACACTTTTTAGTATGCTACTTCCCTAAAATTTAAAGAAATTTCAGTTGACATTATTTGCATCAAATATATCTACTTACACATCTATTTTATATTTGATTGAAACACCAAAAGCAAATGTTTAATTAACCGTTTTCAGATTAGAATCATTTAAGAAATTTGGAAATCTTAGTTAAAAATTTTAAACTCTAGTTTAAGATCACTTTCAGGAAATATACCAGAGCATATTTATATTGCTGAGTATGACAAGTAGAAAGCCATAAAAGGAGTTTCAATTTTTAAAGATAATTTTATTTTTTGTGAAGACCAACAGAAATATTTCTAAACATTTTATCAGGATTCATATCAATATCGACAGTGTTTTCAAAAATTCTATTAAACCTTTTGAATCAAGGCAGGGTATTAATTAGTATATGTATAATAAAATGGAGAAAAAATAATTGTTTTGGTTATGGGGTTAAGTATTTTGAGCAATTACTAAGGGTGTGGAGTGAGACCTCCAAAAGGCATGAAACCTCTAAAGGGTCATTTCCTGGGACTACATTCTAATAGGTGGTTATTTGAACTGAGGATTTCTTTAGCCAACTGAGCAAAATTAGCTTGGAGCCAGAGTTGACTGGTTGGGGCAATAGAGGCCCTGTGTTTAGAAGATGTGTAGGGGAAAGATAAGAGAGAACATTTGTCTCTCTCTATAGAGAACTCTGATGGGGAAAGTTTGTATTTTCACTGTGTGACATACAATGTGACTTCTGTAATGGAACATCAAACGCTCTAATGATAAAATAAAATACAAGAACATTTACTCAGAAAAGGATATTGGTAACTGCAGTGCTGGTGAGGATGTGGGGAGAAGCCTTGTTATTGGTAGGAATGAGAATTGCTATAATCTTTTTTTTTTTTTAACATATTTATTAGAGTATAATTGCTTTACAATGTTGTCTTAGTTTCTGCTGTATAACAAAGTGAATCAGCTATATGTATACATATATCCCCATATCCCCTCCCTCTTGCGTCTCCCTCCCACCCTCCCTATCCCACCCCTCTAGGTGATCACAGAGCACAAAGCTGATCTCCCTGTGCCATGCAGCTGCTTCCCACTAGCTATCGGTTTTACATTTGGTAGTGTATATATGTACATGCCACTCTCACTTTGTCACAGCTTACCCTTCCCCCTCCCTGTGTCCTCAAGTCCATTCCCCGTGTCTGTGTCTTTATTCCTTTCCTGTCCCTAGGTTCTTCAGGACCTTTTTTTCGTTTTTAGATTCCATAGATATGTGTTAGCATACGGTATTTGTTTTTCTCTTTCTGACTTACTTCACTCTGTATGACAGACTCTCAGTCCATCCACCTCACTACAAATAACTCAATTGTGTTTCTTTTTATGGCTGAGTAATATTGCATTGTATATATGTGCCACATCTTCTTTATCCATTCATCTGTCAATGGACACTTAGGTTGCTTCCATGTCCTGGCTATTGTAAATAGTGCTGCAATGAACATTGTGCTATTTGACTCTTTTTGAATTATGGTTCTCTCAGGGTGTATGCCCAGTAGTGGGAATGCTGCATGGTATGGTAGTTCTATTTTTAGTTTTTTTGCAAGCTCCATACTGTTCTCCATAGTGGCTGTATCAATTTACATTCCCACCAACAGTGCAAGAGGATTCCCTTTGCTCCACACCCTCTCCAGCATTTATTTTTTGTAGATATTTTGATGATGGCCATTCTGACTGGTGTGAGGTGATACCTCATTGTAGTTTTGATTTGCATTTCTCTAATGATTAGTGATGTTGAGCATCCTTTCATATGTTTGTTGGCAATTCGTATATCTTCTTTTTAAATTTATTTATTTATTTATTTATGGCTGTGTTGGATCTTCATTTCTGTGCGAGGGCTTTCTCTAGTTGTGGCAAGCGGCAGCCACTCTTCATCGTGGTGGGTGGGCCTCTCACTATCGTGGCCTCTCTTGTTGCGGAGCACAGTCTCCAGATGCGCAGGCACAATAATTGTGGCTCACAGGCCCAGTTGCTCCGCGGCATGTGGGATCTTCCCAGACCAGGGCTCGAACCCATGTCCCCTGCATTGGCATGCAGATTCTCAACCACAGCACCACCAGGGAAGCCCTGTATATCTTCTTTGGAGAATTGTCTATTTAGGTCTTCTGCCCATGTTTGGATTGGTCTGTCTGTTTTTTTGATATTGATCTGCATGAGCTGCTTGAAAATTTTGGAGATTAATCCTTTGTCAGTTGCTTCCCTTGCAAATATTTTCTCCCATTCTGAGGGTTGTCTTATCATCTTGTTTATGTTTTCCTTTGCTGTGCACAAGCTTTTAAGTTTCAGTAGTTTCGTTAGCCATTTGTTTATTTTTGTTTTTATTTCCATTTCTCTAGGAGGTGGGTCAAAAAGATCTTGCTGTGATTTATGTCACAGAATGTTCTGCCTATGTTTTCCTCTAAGAGTTTGATGGTGTCTGGCCTTACATTTTGGTCTTTAATCCATTTTGAGTTTATTTTTTGTGTATAGTGTTAGGGAGTGTTCTAATTTCATTCTTTTACATGTAGCTGTCCAGTTTTCCCAGCACCACTTATTGAAGAGGCTGTCTTTTCTCCACTGTACATTCTTGCCTCCTTTATCAAAAATAAGGGGACCATAGGTGCGTGGGTTTATCTCTGGGCTTTCTATCCTGTTCCATTGATCTATATTTCTGTTTTTGTGCCAGTACCATACTGTATTGATTACTGTAGCTTTGTAGTATAGTCTGAAGTTAGGGAGCCTGATTCCTCCAGCTCCGTTTTTTTCCCGCAAGACTGCTTTGGCTATTCGACTTTTTTGTGTCTTTTTAGCTTTGGCTATTTTGTATCTCCATACAAATTGTGAAATTTTTTGTTCTAGTTTTGTGAAAAATGCCATTGGTAGTTTGATAGGGATTGCATTGAATCTATAGATTGCTTAGGGGAGTACAGTCATTTTCACAATGTCGATTCTTCCAATCCAAGAACGTGGTATATCTCTCCATCTGGTTGTATCACCTTTAATTTCTTTCATCAGTGTCTGATAGTTTTCTGCATACAGGTCTTTTGTCTCTTTAGGTAGGTTTATTCCTAGGTATTTTATTCTTTTGGTTGCAATGTTAAATGTGAGTGTTTCCTTAATTTCTCTTTCAGATTTTTCATCATTAGTGTATAGGAATGCAAGAAATTTCTGTGCATTAATATTGTATCCTGCTACTTTATCAAATTCATTGATTACCTCTAGTAGTTTTCTGGTAGCATCTTTAGGATTCTTTATGTATAGTATCATGTCATCTGCAAACAGTGACAGCTTTACTTCTTTTCCAATTTGGACTCCTCTTATTTCTTTTTCTTCTCGGATTGCTGTGGCTAAAACTTCTAAAAGAATGTTGAATAACAGTGGTGAGAGTGGACATCCTTGTCGTGTTCCTGATCTTAGAGGAAATGGTTTCAGTTTTTCACCATTGAGAACGACATTGCCTGTGGGTTGTCATATATGGCCTTTATCATGTTGAGGTAAGTTCACTCTATGCCTACTTTCTGGAGGTTTTGTTTTCATAAATGTGTGTTGAATGTTGTTGAAAGCTTTTTCTGCATCTATTGAGATGATATGGTTTTTCTCCTTCAATTTCTTAATATGGTTTATCACATCAATTGATTTGTGTATATTGAAGAATCCTTGCATTCCTGGGATAAACCCCACTTCATCATGGTGTATGATCCTTTTAATGTGTTGTTGGATTCTGTTTGCTAGTATTTTGTTGAGGATTTTTGCATGTATGTTCTTCAGTGATATTGGCCTGTAGTTTTCTTTCTTTGTGACATCTCTGTCTGGTTTTGGTGTCAGGGTGATGGTGGCCTCATAGAATGAGTTTGGGAGTGTTCTTCCTTCTGCTATATTTTGGAAGAGATTGAGAAGGATAGGTGTTAGCTCTTCTCTAAATGTTCGAGAGAATTTGCCTGTGAAGCCATCTGGTCCTGGGCTTTTGTTTGTTGGAAGATTTTTAATCACAGTCTCAATTTCGTTACTTGTGATTGGTCTGGTTATATTTTCTGTTTCTTCCTGGTTCAGTCTTGGAAGGTTGTGCTTTTTTAAGAATTTGTCCATTTCTTCCAGGTTGTCCATTTCTTCCAGGTTGTCCATTTTAGTGGCATGTAGTTTCTGGTAGTAATCTCTCATGATCCTTTGTATTTCTACAGTGTCAGTTGTTACTTCTCCTTTTTCATTTCTAATTCTATTGATTTTATTCTTCTGCCTTTATTTTTGATGAGTCTGGCTAAAGGTTTATCAATTTTGTTTATCTTCTCAAAGAAACAGCTTTTAGTTTTATTGATCTTTGTGATTGTTTCCTTCACTTCTTTTTCATTTATTTCTGATCTGATCTTTATGATTTCTTTCCTTCTGCTACGTTTGCGGTTTTTTGTTCTTCCTTCTCTAATTGCTTTAGGTGTAAGGTTAGGTTGTTTATTTGAGATGTTTCTTGTTTCTTGAAGTAGGCTTGTACTGCTATAAACTTCCCTCTTAGAACTGCTTTTGCTGCATCTCATAGGTTTTGGGTGGTTGTGTTTTCATTGTCATTTGTTTCTAGGTGTTTCTTGATTTCCTCTTTGATTTCTTCAGTGATCTCTTGGTAATTTAATAGCGTATTGTTTAGCCTCCTTGTGTTTGTGTATTTTACAGATATTTTCCTGTAATTGATATTTAGTCTCATAGCATTGCAGTCAGAAAAGATACTTGATATGATTTCAATTTTCTTAAATTTACCAAGGCTGGATTTGTGACCCAATATATGATCTATCTTGGAGAATGTTCCCTGGGCACTTGAGAAGAAAGTGTGTTCTGTCATTTTTGGATGGAATGTCCTATAAATATCAATTAAGTCCATCTTGTTTAATGTATCATTTAAGGCTTGTGTTTCCTTATTTATTTTCATCATGGATGATCTGTCCTTTGGTGACAGTGGGGGGTTAAAGTGCCCTGCTATGACTGTGTTACTGTTGATTTCTCCTTTTATGTCTCTCAGCATTTGCGTTATGTATTATTGAGCTGCTCCTATGTTGGGTGCATAAATATTTACAATTGTTATATCTTCTTCTTAGGTTGATCCCTTGATCATTATGTAGTGTGCTTCTTTGTTTCTTGTAATAGTCTTTATTTTAAAGTCTATTTTGTCTGAATAGAGAATTGCTACTCCAGCTTTCTTTTGATTTCCATTTGCATGGAATATCTTTTTCCATCCCCTCACTTTCAGTCTGTATGTGTCCCTAGGCCTGAAGTGGGTCTCTTGTAGACAGCATATATACAGGTCTTGTTTTTGTATCCTTTCAGCCAGTCTATATCTTTTTGTTGGAGCATTTAATCCATTTACATTTAAGGTAGTTATCGATATGTATGTTCCTATTCCCATTTTCTTAATCGTTTTGGGTTTGTTATTGTAGATCTTTTCCTTCTCTTGTGTTTCCTGCCTAGAGAAGTTCCTTTAGCATTTGTTGTAAACCTGGTTTGGTGGTGCTGAATTCTCTTAGCTTTTGCTTATTTGTAAAGGTTTTAATTTCTCCAGAGAATCTGAATGAGATCCTTGCTGGGTAGAGTAATTTTGGTTGCAGGTTTTTCCCTTTCATCACTTTAAATATGTCCTGCCACTCCCTTCTGGCTTGTAGAATTTCTGCTGAAATGTCAGCTGTTAACCTTATGGGGATTCCCTTTTACGTTATTTGTTGTTTTTCCCGTGCTGCTTTTAATATTTTTTCTTTGTATTTAATTTTTGATAGTTTGATTAATATGTGTCTTGGTGTGTTTCTTCTTGGATTTATCCTGTATGGGACTCTCTGTGCTTCCTGGACTTGATTAACTATTTCCTTTCCCATATTAGGAAGTTTTCAACTATAACTCTTCAAATATTTTCTCAGTCCCTTTCTTTTTCTCTTCCTCTTCTGGGACCCCTATAATTTGAATGTTGGTGCGTTTAAGGTTGTCCTAGAGGTCTGTAAGACTGTCCTCAATTCTTTTCATTTTTCTTCTTTATTCTGCTCTGCAGTAGTTATATCCACTGTTTTATCTTCCAGGTCACTTATCCGTTCTTCTGCCTCAGTTATTCTGCTATTGATTCCTTCTAGAGAATTTTTAATTTCATTTTGTGTTGTTCATCATTGTCTGTTTGCTCTTTAGTTCTTCTAGGTCCTTGTTAAACGTTTCTTCTGTTTTCTCCATTCTATTTTCAAGATTTTCAATCACCTTTACTATCGTCACTCTGAATTCTTTTCCAGGTAGACTGCCTATTTCCTTTTCATTTGTTTGATCTGGTGGGTTTTTACATTGCTCCTTCATCTGCTTTGTGTTTCTGTGTCTTCTCATTTTGCTTAAATTATTGTGTTTGGGGTCTCCTTTTTGCAGGCTGCAGTTTTGTAGTTCCCATTGTTTTTGGTGTCTGCCCCCGGTGGCTGAGATTGGTTCAGTTTCTTGTTAGGATTCCTGGTGGAGGGGACTGGTGCCTCTGTTCTGGTGGACGAGGCTGGATATTGTCTTTCTGGTGGGCAGCACCACATCCAGTGGTGTGTTTTGGGGTGTCTGTGACCTTATTATGATTTTAGGCAGCCTGTCTTTTAATGGGTGGGTTTGTGTTCCTGTCTTGGTAGTTGTTTGGCATAGGGTGTCCAGCACTGTAGCTTGCTGGTTGTTGAGTAGTGCTGGGTCTTAGGGTTGAGATGGAGATCTCTGTGAGAGCTTTTGCTGTTTGATATTACATGGTGCTGGGAGGTCTCTGGTGGAGCAGTGTCCTGAACTTGGCTCTCCCACTTCAGATGCACAGGCCTGATACCCAGCCAGAGCAACAAGACCCTGTCAGCCACATGGCTCATAATAAAAGGGAGAAAGAAAGGAAGGAAGGAAGGAAGGAAGGAAGGAAGGAAGGAAAGAAGGAGGGAGGGAGGGAGGGAGGAAGGAAGGAAGACAAGAGAAAGAAAGAAAGAAAGGAAAGGAAGAAAGGAAGGAAGGAAGAAAATAAAGTTATTAAAATGAAAACTAGAAAAATTATTAAAAATAAACAAAAACTTTAAAAGTAATAAAATAAAAGAAGAGAGCAACCAAACTAAAAAACAAATCCACTAATGATAACAAATGTTAAAACTATACTAAAAAATTTTTTAAAAATTTAAAAAACAGACAGACAGAGCCGTAGGACAAATGGTAAAAGGAAAGCTATACAGATAGAATCACACAAAGAAGCATACACATACACACTCACGAAAAGAGAAGAAGGAAAAATATATATCTTTGGGGAAGTCTGAGGTCTTCCGCCAGCATTCAGTAGGTGTTCTGAAAGAGTTGTTCCACATGCAGATGTATTTCTGATGTATTTGTGGGGAGGAAGGTGATCTCCACGTCTTACTCCTCCCCATCTTGAAAATAAAAGAAGAGAGCAACCAAACTAAAAAACAAATCCACTAATGATAACAAATGTTAAAACTATACTAAAAAATTTTTTAAAAATTTAAAAAACAGACAGACAGAGCCGTAGGACAAATGGTAAAAGGAAAGCTATACAGATAGAATCACACAAAGAAGCATACACATACACACTCACGAAAAGAGAAGAAGGAAAAATATATATCTTTGGGGAAGTCTGAGGTCTTCCGCCAGCATTCAGTAGGTGTTCTGAAAGAGTTGTTCCACATGCAGATGTATTTCTGATGTATTTGTGGGGAGGAAGGTGATCTCCACGTCTTACTCCTCCGCCATCTTGAAGGTCTCCCACCTGTCATTACTAGCGCATTTCTCTATCATAATGCCTAATTGCACTGTGTTGTAATCGTTGACTTCTTGTTTGTTACATTGTGAGAGCATCCTCTTCTTCACAGTTCCTAGGAAGGTGCTTGGTAAAGGGTAGGAGTCAGTAGGTGTTAACTGAAACTTCTTCTAGGAGCCCAGGCAGGTTGTCAAGTGGTACTCCCTAATCTTTTAAAGAATTTAAAATGCATGTATCCTTTGACCCAGGAATCCAACTTTTAAAAATTATTTTATAACTGTAATAGTAGGTAAGGATGGGAATGTTTGCTATAGGATATATCTGAGAAGAATATCCAGCTTAAGAAGAATGGTTGAATAAATTATCGGTTAGCAATATTAGGAACTACTATCTTGATATTAAAAAGAATGCAGTGAATATATACATATTGCTCTTGAAAGAAAATTATGATATATTAAGCAAAAAAGCAAGCTGTAAATTAATATGTATAGCACAATCTTTTTATTGAAAAAAATCCTATATAACTGTATATGCTTGTCTGTGTTTATTTATGAGCATTGCAAAGATGTGGAAGGATTATGTTGCTTACCTCAAGGGCATTGGATTGAAGATGGGAGAATAAGATTAGTAATAACTTTTTTTATACTTCTATATTGTTTGACTTATTGCAACGAATATGTATTACTTTTGAAGTAAAATGTGAAAACAAATAAACAGGTGAGCAGCAGAAGCTTCATAAAAGGTCCCAGGCATAACTTTGTTTTATACATACATTAGTCTTCTATGAACTCACGTGACTTTGAATTCTTATAAGTATTACAGAGTATAACAGGTTAGGTCTACATAGTGACCAAAAATGGAATTAATGCATATGGCTCTAGGTATTTCCAGATGTCTGGATGCCGATGTCCATATAGCTGAGATAGTTACATACTGGCTGAATGCAACATGGTGTCCACCAACCTAAGACATCATGTAGTGTAAAAAGAGAAACCTGATCTCTCTAGTAGTTTGAACTTTCAACTGGGTAATATTATGTGACCCTGCTAGTCAGGGTAATTAACTGTACTGTGATGAACAAATCTGTTATAGAATGAATTGTGTCTCCTCCAAAAAAAGGTATTGCAGTACCTGCGAATGTTACCTTATTTGGAAATAGGGTCTTTGTGGATGTAGTCAAGTTAAAATGAGGTCATTAGAGTGATGTGACTGGTGTCCTTATAAGAAGAGGGAAATTTGGACACAGAGAAAGACACAGAGGGAGAATTCTATATGATGATGAAGGCAGAGATTGGAGCTCTGTAGCCGTAAGCCAAGGAACACCAAAGATTATAGGTGACATCAGAAACCGAGAAAGGCGTGGAATATATTCTCCACTAGAGCCTGTGTGAGAGAATGGCCCAGCGTACAGCTTGATTTTAGACTTCTGGCCTTCAGAACTGTGAGAAAGTAAAATTCTGTTGTTTAAAACCACCGAGTTAGTAGTAGTTTGTTAATGGCAGTCTTAGGAAACTAAAACAAAATCCAAATACATTGCTAGAAAGAAAAGGGGAAGAAAAATTAGCATGACTACCGAGAACCCATGTATTGCCAAAAGTACATGACCAGTTTTTCAAATATTATACTTAATAACATAATGCTTAGGAGAGAGAGAAAGAGAAAGCTACTTTTGAGAAATGGCCTTAACATTTAATTATCATATTAGATAATGTTTTAAGAAGAATATTGAAAACTTGAATAAGATGTAGGTTTGCAAAAAACTTCAGCAAGAACCAAATTGATTGACAGTTGACGATGTTCTGATGTTTGATAACCAGCTTGCTTGCATCCACATATTTTTATGTTATTTTTCTGAACCAAAAATCTGGTCACACTTTCCACAATGGGAAGGAAGTTTTCTATTTAAGGAGGCACCAAAGTGGTGAGACACAGAGTGGAGAAGAAAAATCATGGGCATGGTGATTGTCAAGTGGGTGGTATATGGGCCATCAGTGTAGTTTTAGAGGGATATAGGATATTCCTAAAAGTGACCACTTCTTAAAAACATTAGCTTTGTGTTTTAGTTACCAAAGTGGAAATGTATATATTCTGTAATATTATTGCAATCTTCACCTGATAAAGTTATTGCTATTTTTTTGTTTGCTTGTTCAAATGCTTTAAAGCCAGAGCAATAAATGCCTTCTGTTGACAGTACTTCTGAATCTTAAGTGTACTAACAAGTAATTTAGTAATTAAATGATCGTGATTATATAAATATGGGGTTGAGGGTAGGGGTGGTTTTTATCAAACTGTTAATCAGGTTATTTGTTGAAGTGCTTACAGAAGGTTGAGGGCTGTCCACCATGTGTCGACAATAACCTTGTACTTTATGAACAACTCTCACTGATGAATGTAGAAAAGCCAGTCCCATGAACATAAGCAGAAGTGCCATATGTCAATGAGAGTAAATTTTATTGAGTGGAGGGGAAATGTGATACTTTGATATTATCTGATGGGCCAACTTGGTCCTGAGGGCTCTGTCCTTATCCAATTAGAGACTAAAATAGGCCACCCACAGGAATACATTGTGGTCTTTAATTTTGTAAATATACAATTATTTGCACAGACTGCTGGATTTCTTCCAAATCATATTCCTCCCTAAAGTCACGAATCACATGAGCACAGCTTCGTACCACAAATGAACCCAAATAACTTAAAGAATGTTTTAGCAGCATTACTACCAGGTGAATATAAATACACAACTACTAAGTTTTTTGGTGATGTGAATGGTGAAGTTAGAGAACCAAAGGGGGGAAAAAAAACTGGAAAAGACTCTGCTATTTCTTTAGTCTTTAGCCATTTTCTAGTTTTTACCCTCTGCTGTCTTTAAATAATAGTTGATACTTACTGTATGTTTTTCGTCATCATCTCCTCATCACTTAAATCTGGCTTTTGTTCCTATTGCTTTAATTAAATGTCTTTCTTCATACAGCAAATGATTGCCTAGTTGCTCAATCCTATGATTTTTTTCCAGTCTTCATTTTCCTGTCTTTTATAATGCCATTTGGTACTATTCATTACCACTTTCTCAAATTTTCTGCTCTCCTAACTCCCACAAATTGGACAAATCTCAGTCTCCTATGGTCTTTTCCCATCATTATTCTCTCTCCTTCTCCAGGGCTCAAATATAGAGTCTCCCTAAGGTGGCCCTCAACTCTGGATCTATTAGAGACAGATGTGAGGTAGGAGAAGAGAATAAGCCTCGAGTTAGAGCAGTTCAATGAATTCTGACTCTGAAACTTACAATTGCAGAGAAGAGGAGTAAGAGAGAGAGAGAGTGGAGGGCGAGAGACGGAGAGAGGGATTTAAATAGTGCCCCTCTTCCATTCACCATTTCTCCCCACAGTATATGTCCATGACTGTGGAAGCAATAAATCTGTTGTCCCTTTAGCTGAATGTGTGCCCAGGCATCTCTCACACTTTGAGCATCCATCGCTCAGTGTTGTGTGCCCTCAGTGTTTAAATGGTCAGGAAGAATTTTTTTTTTTTTTTTTTTAATTAAAATGTAGTCCCTATCCTTCTCCATCTGAAGCTCTATTAAAGGAACAGCAAACAGCTCCAGGGCTGGAGGAAAAACCGGTTGGGTTGGACTCACTAAGGGCCAGTACTCTACTGTCTTAATGGATGTGTTAAGCCACCCCCCACCAAGACTGTTTTTGACTCTATAAGATATCCCTTTACTTTAACATTTAACCCCCTGGATAAGATGAAATGTCAGCGATCTTAAGTAATTTACTCAGTGTCTCTGAAGCTTAGCATGAAAATGCTCTTCCTGCAGGTTTTAATCCTCCCTTAAGTGCTGCAAAAACATTCCATTGACCTAGATGGAGAAGCTTTTTTTTTTTTTTTTTGTAACCATCTAAATGGTTTTAAACTTTAATATTTTGGTGCAATTTAAAATTTACAGAAAAATTTCAAGTATAATGCAAAGATTTCTCACTTATACCTTTATCTAGATTCTCTACTAATATTTTTCCATATTTGCTTTTATCTCTCTCATTTAATACATGTATAGATTACATGTATATACATATGTATGATATATATATCTTCCCAATTCTGCATTCAGTGAATTCCCATTGGCAGCCTGAAATTGGCCATGGTGAGAACATTTATACCACAGAAATAAGCAAACACTACAAACCAGTGTTTAGATTTTTTTCCTCCAGAAATCTCATTTACCTGCATTACGACTAAATATTTCATGCCTCTAAGAATGACATTCTCTTACCTAACTACGGTAAAAAGACCAACATGAGAAAATTTAACACTGATATAATGCCATTATGTAATCCAAATCTATATTAAATTTCATCAGTGGCTCCAATAAAGTCCTTTATAGCTATTGCCCATCCCGATCCAGGATCCAATCCAGGCTTACACATTATATTTAGTTGCCATGCCTCTTTAGTTTTTAAAAAAAATTGGAATAGTTCCTCTTCCATTCTTTGTCTTGATGACTTTGATATTTTTGAAGAGCACAGGCCAGTTTTAGTTTTCCTGATACTTTATGCTTTGTTTGGCAGGAATATAATTTAAGGGACAGTGTATCCTCAGTGCATGCTATCAGGAGGCAAATGGTGTTTGTCCCAATATCGGTATGTTAACTTGGATCACTTGGTTAAGGGAATGTACACCAGGTTTCGTCACAGTAAAGTTGAATATGTTTCCATTCGTAATTAATCACTTACTTGTGGGGAAGTATTATCATCTAAAATTTGATAGGACGTGAAACATTACAGTGCATGACATAAGTAACATAAATTATGAAAGATAAGTTTTATTTGTTCTGAAACAGTAGAAATGTTCCAGGTTTTTGTTGTTATTAAAACAGAAACAAAAAATTAAAATACCCATTGTGAGCAACATGTCCTGGAGAGAGTTTTCATGTTGTAATCAGAGGCTTCTACCTGTGAGGTGTGTAGGTATATGAAAGAGAATAGACGAGAAGAAAGCAAGAGAGACCGCACTGTGGTGTGCTGGGGAGGGGGGGTTGAGGAATGCCAACTCCCTACAGCATCCCCATTCTACTCTGAAGTTGTTGCTGCTGCCAGTGCTATAAGACATTCTCTGAGCTTCATTCAGCTCATCTATAAAACTAGGATACTAGTTCTTCTCTCCTAGGAAGGTGGGGGAGATGAAGTTGGACAGTCATCATAGCTAAATGCTATGTATGTGCCAGGCATTTGGAATGGGGTAGGTCATTTAATCCTCCTATGAGGAAGGCACTATTATTACCCTTATTTTACAGATGAAAAAAGTGAGGGAAAGCTCTGAGATGAGTAAGGGAAAGTAATTTGCTCAAGTTAGCACATGGTAGAGCCAGAATTTAAACCTGTGGAATCTGACTGCAGAGTACCTGTCCTTTCTACTCTGCTCTTGCCTGACTGTCCCCCAAATATGTATTCTCTTCCATTAATTTTACTTTACACACTTGCTAAGTGTAGAATAATAGAAAGTCAGTCATGTGTAAAGATCAAGCAATTGGGACAGATTAAGACTTTTATAGGCTCATTTATCACATCCTGCAGCCCTTTCCACCCCTCCAGAAAGTAATTTTTGATGTTCCTTCTTGCCTGGTTTTCTAGAATGGGGTCTTTCAGCCTTGCACTGTTGGCTTTTTGAGCCTATAATTCCTTGTTGTGGGGTTCTGTCTTGTGCATTATTGGATGGTGAGCAGCATCCCTGGCCGTTACCCACTAGATGCTAGTAACACTCTGCAGTTGTGATGACCACAGATGTCTCCAGAAATTGTAAAATGTCCCCTTGGGAGGGGAAAATCATCCCCAGACGAGAACCACAGCCCTAGGGCATTGCTGGTTATGCTTCTTGGGTCACCCAGTGCTGTGACAATTCAGCGGCTCTGCCCTTGGTGGCTGTGTGATCTTAAGCAAGTCACAGCCACCTTGGGCCTAATTTCCTTTGCAGTTAAATAAACTCTATTTTCTGACTCTCGTGTACATACCTCATGTGGACAAAGTCAGAGGGCAATTCAGAAGTTTTTAGCTCTTCTTCTCTAGCTATTTGAAAAGCAAACTATTATTGTGTATTTGAAATAAGCAATAGTTAGACTAGAGTCCAACCCCTAGGCTCTGCTCTAATCCTCACTCTGACTTGGTGCCCTTCAGGCCTCAGTTGTCACAGCTTTAAGGACGCTGTCCTACATTAGAAGTCACAAATGCAAATGTCCGTGGGCAAGGCAGCAGTGTGGAATATGGAATCAGCTTGTGTAAGACAAGAAGTTCTGAGGCCCATGGAGAACCAAAAATACAGACCCCGACTAGAGGCTTTCACATCACATTTTTAAAACACAAAGCTATATGTGGACCACATTTGGCTTGTGAACAGTGGGTTAGGGACTCCTGGACCAAAATTATCTCTACAATCTCTTTCAGGTGTAGAATCACTTTTTATTTCTGCTAGTTGAAATATTCGTCAGTACTTTCCCCTATCAAGACCTAAAGTTTTAGATATCTAATCTGAAAAGGTGCAGATAGCTTACATATTTATTTATAATTCAACACTCTAACAATCCAAGCAAGGATATTCAAAGTTAAAGCTAAACATGTTAATTTTATTGACCCACCAAATAGCTCTTGTTGTAGCCCCATGTGTGGTGAGTGTTTTGTACCATCATTTAAAATATGTCAATGATAATACTCTCCTGTATTTATTCATTCATTTATCCCATCAATAGATTTTTATGTAGCACCCATTCTTTGCTACTTTAACTGTGTGTGATTTGGTAGTACACGTGGAAGGAAAAAGATAAGCAGAATGTATAGCTAAATGGCTTGTTTCAATTTTGTGCATGCAGTTTTATTTTTCTAGTAAACTCTGCAGTATCATTAAGGACCAAGTATGAATCTTCATATTTGGTGAAAGGGCAAAAGAGGAGGGATATGTAGCATTCCCCACACAGGCCTTCACTAGAGAATGATTTCTGTCTGTGCCAAAGTGGGAACCAAGAGTAAATTTAAGAAAGCACTTAAGGGCTTCCCTGGTGGCGCAGTGGTTGAGAGCCCGCCTGCCGATGTAGGGGACACGGGCTCGTGCCCCGGTCTGGGAAGATCCCACATGCCGCGGAGTGGCTGGGCCCGTGAGCCATGGCCGCTGAGCCTGCGTGTCCGGAGCCTGTGCTCCGCAACGGGAGAGGCCACAGCAGTGCGAGGCCCGCGTACCGCAAAAAAAAAGCACTTAAAATCGGATACGAGAGGGCTTCCCTGGTGGCGCAGTGGTTGAGAGTCCGCCTGCCGATGCAGGGGACATGGGTTCGTGCCCCGGTCCGGGAGGATCCCACATGCTGCGGAGCGGCTGGGCCCGTGAGCCGTGGCCGCTGGGGCTGCGCGTCCGGAGCCTGTGCTCCGCAACGGGAGAGGCCACAACAGTGAGAGGCCTGCGGACCGCAAAAAAAAAAAAAAAAAATCGGATACGAGAAATTTCTCTCTATAAAAAGAACAATATCCTGAGGCAGGCAATTATCTACTGAAATGAAAACAGAAAGACAAGCCTAGGATAACAGCTGAAACCACAAAACCCAGAACTATTTATCAGTGGTAATTTAAAAATAAAATACATAAAATTAATCTCAAGGTCCCCTAGAATTTTCTTTCAATTTATTTCTCTTTTTGGCAAAAATTCTGCCGGCCTGAGTAGTCGGCAATTTTATAAGTGATGTAGAAAACAAGGGCCCATCCTTTTTCCACTATTATAAGGGAAAACTGAGAGATATTTTCTATTGAAAGCCCAGATATATTTATTCTGATGCACACTGACTTTCTGAAACGACTGCCCTTTCTGAATGCTAAGATCTAGAGAGTAAAAGGATAAGGAAGCTATGACTAATTGTACGTAATTGCCATAAATTGGAACTGCACACCAGGGTAGCAGGAATAATTATTTCTGGAGAATTTATCACCAGCAATTTTAAATCCAAGGGGACACCAATGAGGTCAGTTTTCCATGTACAAGCACAATGACAGGTAACCAGAGTTAATGACCCTTTGATGGCTACTGGATAAAGCCTGGGAGAGGGAGAACACTGTTTCAGTTCAGAAATTCATTGAACTGCAGCTTTGGAAGTATCCTTAGAAATCACATAATCCAAACTCTTCTTCGTACAGAAAAGGAAACCAAGGGTCCTAGTGGTAAAAACACTTGGACAAGGCATAGAGCGTGGTCTTCCGTCTCCCTCCCAGTGTTCTTTCTTCTTCAGGTTGCTTCTCAAGATGGTCAGTTGCCTCTTAGGACAGATTCACAGTTGGAATTCAGAACCTAATTGGTTACTAACATTAATCTGGCATTCATAATGCTAAGACTGACATTCAGCCTGAATCCTTTCTAGGTCAGTTATCTGACTGCTAATTCATGTGGCTACACCACAACTGAAACAGTCATTGGGTGGACTGGATTTTAAAATTTACTATAGCAGACAGAAACCTGATGTTTATTTAAGTGTGATTTTACTGTCTCAGAACATTTAGATCATAGCCTTTGGAACTTCTGAAGATATTTATTTTACATTTTTGTATTTACTGAGTGCCTTGACAGCTTCTAGACTGATTATGGAATTCAGCGGGGGCTGATAACATTTACTTTTTCCATCTAATCTTTAAGAATCAAAGGTGCTCCCCTGGTTAGTACTCAAAGCATCACAGCCCACTTGGACTACTGGATTTTTTTTTCATAGTAAAGTTTATCAATAGTATTCATAAAACAATATCTAGGACTTAAAACATGCTTATAAAAACTGGAAGTTTGCAAGATAATTGTTCTACAAAATGACTGCAAAAATGATACGCTTTGTATTTTAGTCTAGTAAAATCAAAAACGTAGAATCTCAGGAACAATTTTTAGATTGTTTGGTTATTTATATTGAATCACTGGAAAGTATGATATGTTGAACACATTGGATAAAGATATATTGAAATTAAATGTCACACTTGATTTATTTTAATCTCCCCAAATCTGAATTGAGGATTTTTATGTTTTTATTATATAATTATATAGTATAGACCTATTGTGAATGATTTTTCTGAATTTTTAAAAAAATTATAAAGTTGAAACATACTAATTTTGAAAATTCAGAAACATATAAAGAAGTAATAAAAAATTACCCATAATATCACCACTTATAGTAAATCAGTTATAAAAGATATTTAAAAATTAATTCAGCACATTTTACTTAAGTTACTATCATAAGATCCCTACTTGTATAGCTGTATAGGAGAGGAAACCATGTATACGAACTACAAATATACTATGTTAAGAAACTACTAGAAGTAAACCTATTTATATATAAGTCCTATTGTCTCATAGAGGATTTAGGATGTTAGAAGATTACATAAAAAGGTAAGATAGCAAGTGGAATGAGTGGTTATAGAAGAATAAGGGTGGGATCATCAAGTGGAGGAGGAAGAGGACATCTGCCATCATGACCTCCATGCTCGCCATGGATACACACATATTTGGATATCAGAGTTCTAGCCATTGAGTTGAAAAGAGAAACTTGGGTGATTGCATGATTCACTAAATCCATTATATACAAAATACATAAAGTATATATAACCTCCATGAACGTGTTCTGGACATTATTATGATATATGTGAGGATAAGATTTTCTTTAAAATGATCCCTTGATAGACATCAGTGTTCTCTTAACAAGAATTAATTCATGAGAATCAGTTCTACCACTGGTAGTGGTAGATGGTGGAGGCCAGTGTAATTCAGTCTAGGTACCTTTCCCTCTGCTAATTTGGCTTAAATCCTAAAGAGTGCTAGGTTATCCCATGGGGCAGACTAAGCTAGTGTTTAAGGCACCAACAAATTGTATGTATATTTAAAAAGAAAAGGCAATTTCTGAAGAACTTATTTAATCAGAATATCAAGAAAAAAGGTTATTTTTAGTGTTCATTCATGTTTTATGTAATTTTGAAAATGATATATTTCAAATTGCATATGGCAGGAGGAGGCACCATAATCTTCTCAATTCTTATGGTCTTTAAAGTATTAACCGGGCCCTGATTCAGGAGCATATTTTAGACTATCTAGAGAAAGGTAAAATACTTGTTCTCCAAGCAATTGTGCTGAATGTTTTTTCTCTTGATAAAGTCTTAACAAATACTAAGTGGCCATGGGCTTGAGATCACACTTTCTGCCAAGAACTAGGGGGGTAGCTGTCATCAGACCTCTATTCCTTAAAAGACTTCAGAGCTTGGAACAGAACAGGTGAAAAGAAGGCCTCTGACCCAGTCATGCCCAACCTCTGCACCAAGGAAACCAGAGGACAGTCTCAAAAACGACCAATATTCTCTTCAGACACTCTGAACTTACTCTGTAGCACAGACGTATGGATCTCTAGACCCTCAAGTGTTACTGAATAGAACATGTCCACTGGTATTTTGTACTAAAGATTTTATGGCATGTATAACTAACATCTCTGATGGTTAATTTCATGTGTCAACTGGGCCATGGGATGCCCAAATATCTGGTTAAATATTATTTCTGGAAGTGTCTGTGAGGATGTTTCTAGAAGACATCCAGAATGGAATAGCATTTGAATTGGTGGACTGAGTAAAGTAGCTTGCCCTCCCCATTGTGGATGGGCAGTATCCAATCCATTGAGGGCCTGAATAGGACAAAAAAGTAGAGGAAGGTTGAATTCACTCTCTCCACCTGACTGTTTGAGCTGGGATATCAGTCTTCTCCTGCTCCTGGACTGCTCCTCTTGGACTCAGTACCATAAGTGCTCCAGGTTCTAAGACCTTCACATTCGGATTAGAATTTACACCACCAGCTTTCCTGCGTCTACAGCTTTCAGACAGTAGACGGTGGGACTTCTCAGCCCCCATGTTCACACAAGCCAATCCCTGACAACAAGTCGCATTTATGTTTACCTATAAATATATAAATATAAAAGTATATTCATTTGTAAAATAAATCCTATTGGTTCTATTCTCTGGAAAACCCTAACATAATACCCTACCTTGTAACAGTCAAAAATATAACTCCATAGAGCCCACAGTAACTCCTAGCAGAGATGCCCACTGCTAAGTACTATCTGCATAGGTGAGACAAAAGAGGGACAATATATTTAATAAAAAGATAAAGAACATCTGAGAATAAATGAATCCTGCTGTTACCAGAGCTGGAAAGAATTAAGCTGAGAAGGCATCCTGAAGAATGTAAGTCCATATATGTAGTATTATATTTAAAATGTGATATTGCATGCTGAATGACTAAATGGAAATCAAATGTCCAGAAATTTTACTCTTCCTTGAATTTTCAAATGTGGACCCACATAGGACTGGTACCAAACTAAAGGACAATTTCTGGATTAGTATTTTACATATGTATGTTTGTTACTATCCTCTGATCATGCATAAAAAGCACATGTTACTAAAACCTGTTCTGAGAGAAAACTAAAAATATTAACTCATTTCTAGAATTAAATGGTTTTTCAGTTGTATTTCTGAAACCACCTCTTGTTATGTTGAAGTTTACTATCAGTATTCACCTTAAACAGTTATTTGGGAATGACTTTTTTCAGAGAAGCTACCTGGAATGTGTCCACAAAAATGGAAAATCCTTTCTTAGCAGGGAACTCTATATGAATGATTCCAAAACAAAAAGAGACACTATTTGCCAGAATATATCATGACACAATGCAGGCAAGTAAAGGAAAACAGACTCCATTAGTACTCAAATTAGTTGTGTAAATTTGATGCCACTTGTATTATGCATTGTCTTAACTGATTAGGATTCCTGCTGTCTGCTTAATAAGTTAAACTAGGATGGTAAAAGAGCACATATCTTGGGTCATTTGTCAGAATTTTTTTTAAAAAAGCAACAGAACTGAGTGGTTAATTTGTTGTTATTTTGTCAATCAATTAGTTTGAAAAGATTCCATGGTCAAGGAATGACCTGTTTGCCGATTTAAAGGTCGCCATAGACAGCAGAGCAAGAGCAACTTCAATGGCGCAGTTCTGTGGGTCATTTTATATTTAGCACTGTAATTGGCTTTTCTTCTTTCCCTTTATAAATGGTATGAAATTTGGGACAACTCAGGCTGCTAACTCCTTTGCATGCTGGTTTTAGAGATCAGAAATTCCCACTTAGGAGAAGAAATATTTTTGCTTAGCTCATTATACTTGACTGTGGGGTCAGGCTTAGCTAATGGGTAAGTTGGAAGCTGCTGATACTGGTATGATTGAGGAGCAAAAAGAAAGCTCCATCATCCAGGGAGGAGGAAAGAACACAGTTTTTGTGTGATAATTAGCAGTTAAAAAGAGTCTCTGAATCTCAGTTTCCTCACCTTTAAAATAGGGGTGAAGATCCCTAATTTTAGGGTTATTTATGGATAAAATATAATAAATAATACAACTGCTTGACATATAGTAGGTGATCAGTAAAGACTAATAATTATATCCAAATAATTATCATCTCACTAACCTATGGCCAGTCCTTGAAAGAAGGACTACCTCTGATTGAAATGCCTCTGGAAGGTATTTCACATTAAGTCTGTCTGAGCAGTCATTTACTTCTATGTGTCATTTACTTACGTGATCCCTTCAACTCAGCTCAGAGAGGAGAATCCAAGGATGAAGTTAGTGGCTTCGGGGAGAGTTCAGTGTTTAATCACTGTGATAACACTTGCTGACAAGAAAGAATAGAAAATCATGGGAAAGATAGAGAGACAGGCTAAAGGACCGACAGAAGCTTCCTTTGATTCTGGAAGCAGCAGGGCTGTCGCTAAGGAACAGGGACCAACCACTGTCAGTGGGTACCAGCTACTTCATAGGCAATGCCTTATGAGGCAACTGTTGCTCTTGGTCTTTAAAAGACCTCACCCTTGCAGTGCAGAAGAACAACTTAAACCTCAAGGCCAACTAAGTGAGGTCAGGATTTATTATGGAGAGAAAGTGGAAGGCACTGCTGCCTATGAGGAGTGGGGATTTAGCCATCTGCTAAGAGGGAAGGCAGGTGCCTTGTAAAGAGAATTTTCTCCCATCTGACAAATGGACACCAACTTTGTCCATAAACTTGTTGTTATCCAGTTCTCAGGATGTATATCCAGGTTAAGATATTGTTTCCATTGTGTTCTATAAACTAGAAATAGTTTGAACAATTCAGGTCCAATCAGCCATAGTTTTGTTCTTTGTTTACTCAAATTGAGGATACTTCTCCATGTCTTCATTTACAGATTTAGGAATTGATTTAAGTTTTTAAGCTTCCATAACCATTGGCTTTCAAACAGTGATTTGATTAGTAAAAATGTGATTTGATACAGGGACCTTGGTAACAAGTAATTGGAGGTGCTTATAGTCAATATGCTTCTTGGCATCCATCATACAGAAGGCTGGTCGAAGTGGTTAGTCCAGATATAAATCCACATTTATCATTGATTAAGGGCAAAAAAGGGTAGAAGCCAAAGGGAACAGATTGGTAATCTCAGATTATAAAATGTCAGGTATTGTTATAGCCTAAAATATGTGATATGTGTGTATGTATGTATACCAGATTATATGTTGTATATATGTATGTGTTATACATATATGTATATATAATATCCTTTTTTATTGCAAGCACCTTGTGATCAGGACCTGAATCATCTTTTAGCTTTGAGTATAGTGTTGGCACATAACCAATTAGCAAATGTTTGTAGAATTAATTAATTTCATTCTGCTTTATAAGTAGTTAGTAAAAGTGAACACTCAGCCATAAAATGTTAACTGTGTGCCAGATACTATTCTAAGTACTTTACATATATTAACCTGTTTTAGACTCACAAAAAAATGCTGCAAAGTAGGCACTGTTACTATCATCCCATATAACAATTGAAGAAATTGAAGCACAGAGAGGTCAAGTAACTTGCTCAAATTTGCACAGACAGTTAAAGGCAGAAATGGTATTTCAGCCCAGGCAGTATGGCTTTAGTGTTTGTGCTTCTAACAGTTTTGGATGATGTAGAGTGTTTGTGCTTCTAACAGTTTTGCCATGATGTAGAGATAAAGAATTTAATGCTACAGTGATGCTGAATTGGTGTGTAGGGGACCCCTGCAGTAGCCAAAGATAGTTTATGAGAAACCAAATGAATAAAAATAAGTTTCTGGCTGTCTATTACTTCCTCTTGTGAAAACACACAGATGCTAAGTATGGTCCAATTTAAAATACAACCTATAGGGCTTCCCTGGTGGCACAGTGGTTGAGAGTCTGCCTGCCGATGCAGGGGACACGGGTTTGTGCCCCGGTCCGGAAAGATCCCACATGCCGCGGAGCGGCTGGGCCCATGAGCCATGGCTGCTGAGCCTGTACATCCGGAGCTTGTGCTCCGTAACGGGAGAGGCCACAACAGTGAGAGGCCCCCGTACCGCAAAAAAAAAAAAAAAAAAAAAAAAAAAAAAAAAAGTTAAAAAATAAAAATACAACCTATAGGTCAGACACAAAATTCATTTAGGAGTCCTGGGTGGCACTTCAAAAATTGGTAGTCAAGGCCAGACAGCAGAAGCAAGAAGAACTACAGTTCTGCAGCCTGTGGAACAAAAACCAAATTCACAGAAAGATAGACAAGATAAAAAGGCAGAGGGCTATGTACCAGATGAAGGAACAATATAAAACCCCAGAAAAACAACTAAATGAAGTGGAGATAGGCAACCTTCCAGAAAAAGAATTCAGAATAATGATAGTGAAGATGACCCAGGACCTCAGAAAAAGAATGGAGGCAAAGATCAAGAAGAGAAGATGAAAGAAATGTTTAACAAAGACCTAGAAGAATTAAAGAACACACACCTAGAAGAATTAAAGAACAAACAAACAGAGGTGAACAATACAATAACTGAAATGAAGAATACACTAGAAGGAATCAATAACAGAATAACTGAAGCAGAAGAATGGAGAAGTGACCTGCAAGACACAATGGTGGAATTCACTGCTGCAGAACAGAATAAAGAAAAAATGAAAAGAAATGAAGACAGCCTAAGAGACCTCTGGGACAACATTAAACGCAACAACATTCGCTTATAGGGGTCCCAGTAGGAGAAGAGAGAGAGAAAGGACCCAAGAAAATATTTGAAGAGATTATAGTTGAAAACTTCCCTAATATGGGAACGGAAATAGCCACCCAAGTCCAGGAAGCACAGAGAGTCCCAGGCAGGATAAACCCAAGGAGAAACACGCTGACACACATAGTAATCAAATTGACAAAAATTAAAGACAAAAATTATTGAAAGCAACAAGGGAAAAAAGACAAATAACATACAAGGGAACTCCCATGAGGTTAACAGCTGCTTTCTCAGCAGAAACTCTACAAGCCAGAAGGGAGTGCCATGACATATTTAAAGTGATGAAAAGGAAGAACCTACAACCAAGATTACTCTACCAGGCAAGGATCTCATTCAGATTCGATGGAGAAATCAAAAGCTTTACAGACTAGCAAAAGCTAAGAGAATTCAGCACCACCAAACCAGCTCTACAACAAATGCTAAAGGAACTTCTCTAAGTGGAAAACACAAGAGAAGAAAAGGAGCTACAAAAACAAACCCAGAACAATTAAGAAAATGGTAATAGGAACATACATATCGATAATTACCTTAAACGTGAATGGATTAAATGCTCCAACCAAAAGACATAGGCTTGCTGAATGGATACAAAAACAATACCCATCTATATGCTGTCTACAAGAGACCCACTTCAGACCTAGGGACACATACAGACTGAAAGTGAGGAGATGGAAAAAGATATTCCATGCAAATGGAAATCAAAAGAAAGCTGGAGTAGCAATACTCATATCAGATAAAATAGACTTTAAAATAAAGAATGTTACAAGAGACAAGGAAGGACACTACATAATGATCAAGGGATCAATCCAAAAAGAAGATAGAACAATTATAAATATATATGAACCAACATAGGAGCACCACAATACATAAGGCAACTGCTAACAGCTGTAAAAGAGGAAATCGACAGTAACACAGTAACAGTGGGGGACTTTAATACCTCACTTACACCAATGGACAGATCACCCAGACACAAAATGAATAAGGAAACACTAGCTTTAAATGACACAATAGACTAGATAGCTTTAATTGATATTTATAGGACATTCCATCCAAAAACAACAGATTACACTTTCTTCTCAAGTGCGCACGGAACATTCTCCAGGATAGATCACATCTTGGGTCACAAATAAAGCCTCAGTAAATTTAAGAAAACTGAAATCATATCAAGAATCTTTGCTGACCACAACGCTATGAGATTAGAAATCAGTTACAGGGAAAGAAATGTAAAAAACAAATACATGGGGCTAAACAATACGTTACTAAATAACCAAGAGATCACGGAAGAAATAAAAGAGGAGATCAAAAAATACCTGGAGACAAATAACAACAAAAACACGATGATCCAAAACCTATGGGATGCAGCAACAGCAGTTCTAAGAGGGAAGTTTATAGCAATACAAGCCTAGTTAAGAAACAAGAAAAATCTCAAACTATCTAACCTTATACCTAAGGAACTAGAGAAAGAAGAACAAACAAAACCAAAAGTTAGCAGAAGAAAAGAAATCATAATGATCAGAGCTGAAATAAATGACATAGAAAGAAAACAATAGCAAAGATCAATAAAACTAAAAGCTGGTTCTTTGAGAAGATAAACAAAATTGATAAACCACTAACCAGACTCATCAAGAAAAAGAGGAAGAGGACTCAAATCAATAAAATTTGAAATGAAAAAGAAGTTACAACAGACACTGCAGAAATACAGAGCATCCTAAGAGACTACTACAAGCAACTCTATGCCAATAAAATGGACAACCTGGAAGATATGGACAAATTCTTAGAAAGGTATAACCTTCAAGACTGAACCAGGAAGAAATAGAAAATATGAACAGACCAATCACAAGGAATGAAATTGAAACTGTGATTAAAAATCTTCCAACAAACAAAAGTCCAGGACCAGATGGCTTCACAGGTGAATTCTATCAAACATTTAGAGAAGAGCTAATACCCATCCTTCTCAAACTCTTCCAAAAAATTGCAGAGGAAGGAACACTCCCAAACTCATTCTATGAGACCACCACCACCCTGATACCAAAACCAGACAAAGATACTACAAAAAAGGAAAATTACAGACCAGTATCACTAATGAATATAGATGCAAAAATCCTCAACAAAATACTAGCAAACAGAATCCAACAACACATTAAAAGGATCATACACCATGATCAAGTGGGATTTATCCCAGGCATGCAAGGATTCTTCAATATACACAAATCAATCAATGTGATACTCCATATTAACAAACTGAAGAAGAAAAACTGTATGATCATCTCAATAAATGTAGAAAAATCTTTTTACAAAATTCAACACCATTTGTGATAAAAACTCTCCAGAAAGTGGGCATAGAGGGAACCTACCTCAACATATAAAGGCCATATATGACAAACCCACAGCAAACATCATTCTCAATGGTGAAAAACTGAAAGCATTTCCTCTAAGATCAGGAACAAGACAAGGCTGTCCACTCTCACTACTGTTATTCAACATAATTTTGAAAGTCCTAGCCACGGCAATCAGAGAAGAAAAAGAAATACAGATTGGAAAAGAAGAAGTAAAACTGTCACTGTTTGCAGATGACATGATACTATACATAGAGAATCGTAAAGATGCCACCAGAAAACTACTAGAGCTAATCAATGAATTTGGTAAAGTTGCAGGATAGAAAATTAATGTACAGAAATCTCTGGCATTCCTATACACTAATTTTGAAATTATGAAAGAGAAATTTAGGAAACACTCACATTTACCATTGCAACAAAAAGAATAAAATACCTAGGAATAAACTTACCTAGGGAGACAAAAAACCTGAATGCAGAAAACTGTAAGACACTTACAAAAGAAATTAAAGATGATACCAACAGATGGAGAGATATACCATGTTCTTGGATTGGAAGAATCGATATTGTGAAAATGACTCTCATACCCAATGTAATCTACAGATTCAATGCAATCCCTATCAAACTACCAGTGACATTTTTCACAGAACTAGAACAAAAAATCTTAAAATTTGTATGGAGACACAAAAGACCCCGAATAACCAAAGCTGTCTTGAGGGAAAACAGTGGAGCTGGAGGAATCCAACTCCCTGACTTCAGACTATACTACA
This sequence comes from Lipotes vexillifer, assembly GCF_000442215.2. Lineage (NCBI taxonomy): Eukaryota > Metazoa > Chordata > Mammalia > Artiodactyla > Lipotidae > Lipotes > Lipotes vexillifer. The sequence continues at coordinate 1,615,164 of NW_006795282.1, read as the reverse complement.
AAGCTACAGTAATCAAGACAGTACAGTACTGGCATAAAAACAGAAATACAGATCAATGGAACAGGATAGAAAGCCCAGAGATAAACCCATGCACCTATGGTCAACTAACCTATGACAAAAGAGGCAAGGATATACAATGGAGAAAAGACAGTCTCTTCAATAAGTGGTGCTGGGAAAACTGGACAGCTACATGTAAAAGAATGAAATTAGAACACTTCCTAACACCATACACAAAAATAAACTCAAAATGGATTAGAGACCTAAATGTAAGACTGGACACTATAAAACTCTTAGAGGAAAACATAGGAAGAGCACTCTTTGACATAAATCACAGCAAGATCTTCTTTGATCCACCTCCTAGAGTAATGGAAATAAAAACAAAAATAAACAAATGAGATGTAATGAAACTTAAAACCTTTTGTAAAGCAAAGGAAACTGCAAACAAGACAAAAAGACAAGCCTCAGAATGAGAGTAAATATTTGTAAACAAATCAACGGACAAAGGATTAATCTCCAAAATGTATAAATAGCTCATGTAGCTCAGTTTTAAAAAAACAAACAACCCAATCCAAAACTGGGCAGAATTAAGTAGACATTTCTCCAAAGAACACATGCAGATGGCCAAGAAGCACATGAAAAGCTGCTCAACATCACTAATTATTAGAGAAATGCAAATCAAAACTACAGTGAGGTATCACCTCATATCAGTTAGAATGGGCATTATCAGAAAATCTACAAACAAATGCTGGAGAGGGTGTGGAGTAAAGGGAACCCTCTTGCACTGTTGTTGGGAATGTAAATTGATACAGCCACTATGGAGAACAGTATGGAGGTTCCTTAAAAAACTAAAAATAGAATTACCATACGACCCAGCAATCCCACTCCTGGGCATATACACAGAGAAAACCATAATTCAAAAAGACACATGCACTCCAATGTTCATTGCAGCACTATTTACAATAGCCAGGTCATGGAAGCAACCTAAATGCCCAACGACAGACGAATGGATAAAGAAGTTGTGGTACATATATACAATGGAATATTACTCAGCCATAAAATGGAACGAAACTGGGTCATTTGTAGAGACGTGGATGGATCTAGAGACTGTCATACAGAGTGAAGTAAGTCAGAAAGAGAAAAACAAATATCGTATATTAACGCATATATGTGGAACCTAGAAAAATGGTACAGATGAACCAGTTTGCAGGGCAGAAATTGAGACATAGATGTAGAGAGAATATGTATGGACACCAAGGGGGGAAAGTGGTGGGGGGTGGTGGTGGTGTGATGAACTGGGAGATTGGGATTGACATATATACACTAATATGTATAAAATGGATAACTAGTAAGAACCTGCTGTATAAAAAAAATAAATTAAAAAAATAAATTGATAGCCTCCAGAATAGCAAAAACTGTGGTATAAGGAGGGTTTGTGGGGAGGTTGATACATACCCACAAGGCATGTATAAAAGGACTCTGAGGCTGTATATTTTGGGAATAGTGCTATGTGATCTATATGCACTGTGTCATTTAATCACCAAAATATCAAGAAGTCAATGTCATTACTTTTGTTTTTCAGATGAGGAAACTGAGACTCAGAGAGGTTAAATAACCTTCCCAAGGTCACAGTTAGCAATAGAGGCTGGATTCAAATCCAGTTGTATCTGACTTTAAAGTTAAAGCTTTTAGACCGTGTCTCTCTCTCTCTCTCTCTCTCTCACACACACACACACACACACACACACTTGGATTTACTTGGTATGGAGCTCCATCTGATGCATTTTGATAAGTTTGGGAAGAAGTGGAGTAGCAGAATAGAAAAAGAAGCAAATATAGATGGTAGTAATTTTTGATGACAGGTGAGACCTAGTAGAATTACTTCATTTTAAGATTTTAAATGAAAATCGGGTATCATTTTTAGAGTAGTCAACGAGAAGGTGGACTCTGGGATAATAACCTTTGGTGGTGGCTCATAGGTCTTTTGCCCATGGAGCCAAAGTGGTTTGGGACTCAGGAGGCTGATGGAGGATAAGTGATCTCAGTCTCCTGGCTCTCAGAAAAAAGGGGTAACATAGTAGCATCTCAATATGTTTTTTCCAATGGATAGTTTCTACTTCATTGGAAGAAAATCTGGTGTAATATTGGAGAGTAAGACCTAAACTTGGATCTGAACACAATTCAACTCCTTGACCCAAAAACAACTATCCAGAAAATTGTCCTAATCCTATATGCAGGTGAGGGTGTTTTCCTTTCAGAAATTAAAAGGTCTTTTCCAGGCAAGGTTGTCCCAACCAACCTAATCTAGGAAGAGGCTTTGGCTAGGCAACTGAGAACTGAGTTACACTAACTCAGTTATTCATATTGAAAATAAAAAAGAAGGGATAATAGACTGTTGAGGGAAATCTAGGGAATGATTAGGACATATCTCTTATCCTTTGTAATGGCCACCATTACAAAATATTACAGGGCACTTTCTTCAGAGCTATGTATTTTCTATTTAATTCCCAAGAATTTTTTTAGGTGCTTGTCAGGTACTGACTTAGGTGCTGAAAATATGACTCATAATGCTTGGACTTTTTATATAATATTTTAGAGTTTTAGTGCATTAATATACATTATTTTATTGAACAGTGTACCAATTCTGAGAGTTTAAAAGGGCATGTATGTTTGATCCTATTTTTAAAGTAAGGAAGGAGTGACTTTTTAGTATTAAAGTTGTTACCTGTGTTCTAGGCCTTGTCATTCTTCTCTTCAGTTTCCAAACTCATAAAATTTGGTGATAATACCTCTTCTACCTTATTGGATTCTTGCACCATTTAAAATCAGGTGACTGCTGTAAAACTAATTAATAAAAATAAAATTTATATACAAATCCAGCTCACTAATTAGACATAACTATTTTAAATTATTGATTTTAAAGCAATATCCTATTGCCTTTCATTTTCTATTTTTTCTCCTACAGTAGAGAAGGTTGTACCAAAATAGTAGTTTTCCAAGTCCCACAGATGTAAGTAGTAAAAAGTTATGACCAAACCACAGTGTTTATATAGAGGTATCTGAGTATCATCTTTCTTTTCATCTAAATATTTAATTGGCCAACCTAATTTAAGAGGAACTGAAAAATGTGGGACCATAGTATGGCGCTAATCTCTGGTGTGGAACATCATGATAGCTGTGTCTACATAATAGCAACATCTAACATGTTTAAATAGGCAATTTTGTTTCCCAACAATATACTAGAAACATAACCATTTATAATGGAAAATACATATGCTTATGAGGGATGTGTGTTTACTCTAGAAACAGTGCAATTAGTGGATCCAACTCTCAAGCCTCTGAAAAGTTTGTGTAGTCCCTAAATGGAGCTTAGGGTTTTAAATCCTACACTTTCTTCTAGCTACCACCATATTTAAAATTTCCCCTTTACTGCTACCTTTTTAAAAGAGAAATAGAAACTATGTATTTCCACTCCCTCATATTCCATTCATTCCTCAGTGAACTACAATCTGGTTTTCAACTCATTCACTGTCTTGCCAAGTTTATATATTAATTCTTAGATGGTAAAGCCAATGGACTCTGTTGAATTCCTGTGTTTCTGGTGTCCTGCAGTATTTGACACTATCTGTTCTTTTGAAACTCTTACCTTGGTATATGTGTTTCCCTTTTCTCTTGATTTCTCTTCTTTCTAGATGTGCTAATTTAATCTCATTAGTGAGCTCAATTTACTTGGCCTACCTACTTTTTAAAAGTTGATGATGCAAGAGATTCTATTCTTGACCTTTACTTTTCTCATTCTAGTCACATTCTTATCTATTCCCATGCATTCATTATCACCTCTACGTTCAATGACTCCAAAACTTCTACATATATGTATGTCTATATTCTAGACCTCTCTCTTACATTACAGACCTCTATAGCTGTTTACTGAAACTGTGTAGTTCATTACTGAAAATTTTCATATCAATATTCCATTCATTCATCTATATGTCTATCCATTTATTCATGTTCCATAGCTTTTTGTATATGTTCCATAAGCATCATAAACTAACATGTGAAAACCAAACTCTTCACATAGCATTTTTTTCTCCTTTATTTTCTATGTGGTGACTGGAAATGTCATCTACCCAGTTATAGAAGTTAAAAAAACCTAGTGATGGGCTTCCCTGGTGGCACAGTGGTTGAGAGTCCGCCTGCCGATGCAGGGAACACGGGTTCGTGCCCCGGTCCGGGAAGATCCCACATGCCGCGGAGCGGCTGGGCCCGTGAGCCATGGCCGCTGAGCCTGCGTGTCCGGAGCCTGTGCTCCGCAACGGGAGAGGCCACAGCAGTGAGATGCCCGTGTACCGCAAAAAAAAAAACAAACAAAAAAAACCTAGTGATGTATTTGATCCATTAAGCTGGAATCTCTAGAGTAGGAACCTTGCCTTGGTATTTTTTTAACTCTCCTCAGGTTGAGAGCATCCAGGGTTGAGAGATATGCAGTAGATCAGTGCTTCACCAATTGTAGTGTGCAAAGAATCACCTAGGGATCTTGTTAAACTGCAGATTCTGATTGAGTAGATCTGGATTGTGGCCTGAGGTTCTGCATTTCTAATAAGCTCCCAGGCAATGACAGATGCTGTTTGTGGGCAAACGTTGAATATTAAGACTGTAGCTGATTATGTGATAATACCACCAGTCTACCTGCCCTCTCTTAGTGGGATATGTGGAGCATTCCAAAGATAAAATGTGGGTTCTTTTACCCATGTTTCTAGCAGTGCACCTTTTGTGCCTCAATTTATTTATCAAACTCTGAAGCTTCATGCATCTCTAGATATTTTCCCCACCATGAACTGGTTAGATTAAACAGCAACGTTAGAGTAAATTAGGATTAAAAATGAATAGAGCAATACAATGGGTCTATTCCAATTATTATATTAGTTTATCCCTTGATGGCTCACAGGTCATCAACTCAAACATCCTTTTTTAATTTAAATTCTCAGATATTTTGAGGCTCCCTGGTAGATGAAGTCTAGAGCAAAAATATCATAGGAGCTTTGGAGTCTTCTAAGAAAAGGGGCTTAAAATAAAACAGAAGCTTTTATTTCAAAGATCATTCTTTTTTTTAACCAACAGAGAACAATCAGTGACTGCCTAGGGAATAAGAAAGTGGCTCACTCATGATGGCCAGTGGTGCCTCAGCTCCTGTCTTTATCCCAGAGATATTCTTAGTCAAGACATCTGGCATTTGACACCAGCCTGACATTGAACTTGGCCTGAGTGCCTCATCACATTTTGAACACTGCAGGTCACCATTAGCCTGAATAATTAAGAGTTGGATAAGTCTTCCCCTTCCAAGATGCTGTCACAAATTTGAAGGGTTTGGAAAGAATGTAAGTAATTTGGATACCTTGCAAAGTCTTTATTGAGACTGATCAGATCAGACTCTAAACAAAGATGCTTTTAAAACAAAAGATTCACAGGCAAGCAAGTTTTCAAAATGGTTTCTTTTAGAAAAATCTTATAGTTAAACTTGTATCTAATCTTGATTTGTCTTATTCAAGAAATCTATAAATGAAATATACAGATTTTAAACTTCTATTCCCCTCTCTCACCATAAGCTATTGACAATATACTTGCATTCACTTAATATTATCAAAATCAATACCTTCAAACAAAAGGGACTGTCTGTTAGTTGAAAGCCTAAGCAAAGCAAAGATCCAGTGAAAATGATACTTCATTTTGGGGGATGAAATTTAATTGGCTTGAATAAAACTGAAATGCATCTGATCTTTTTGTTCATTTAAAAAACTGAACCACTCAAACTGTGACTTTGACGTGGCTTTATGGTTTATCAAGTTCAGGTGGTAACAGTAATTTCAAAGCTTTAAAATTCCATTGACATGCAACCAAACAGTTTTCTAAATATTTAAGAAAGTAAATGATGCTCCATCACTTCATAGGCTCTACAAGCTGGGCTAGAAATGTTATCTTCTATTGAGCCAGTTCTTACTAAGAAAATAGCTGTGAACATCCTCTTTTCTGTTATGAGTATAACCTCCATGAGGACAGAGTCCTTAGACATTTTTGTTCACAGTTCTATTCCAGTTCAAGAACAATGTATGGCTCATATCAGACACTGAATAAATGTTGAATGAATGTCAACTATGAGAGTGCCTCCTAGTTCCCACTCCAGGGTACTGTGGAAGTGCCAGCTGTCAATGAACTCTTTCAGAGTTCAGACTCCTACATGGAACCAGTTTATTGATTTAAAAATATGAAGCAGTAGGCTTCCCTGGTGGTGCAGTGGTTGAGAGTCCGCCTGCCGATGCAGAGAACACGGGTTTGTGCCCCGGTCCGGGAAGATCCCACATGCTGCAGAGTGGCTGGGCCCATGAGCCATGGCCGCTGAGCCTGTGCATCCAGAGCCTGTAGTCTGCAACGGGAGAGGCCACAACGGTG
>NW_006795282.1:1607284-1608625 GCF_000442215.2 Lipotes vexillifer | reverse complement strand
AAAAAAAAAAAAAAAAAATATATATATATATATATATATATATGAACCAGGGACTTCCCTGGAGGTCCACTGGTTAAGACTTCCAATGCAGGGGGTGCGGGTTTGATCCCTGGTTGAGTAGCTAAGATCCTACATGCCCCGGGGTCAAAAAGCCAAAACATAAAACAGAAGCAATATTGTAACAAATAAAGACTTTAAAAAATGGTCCACATTAAAAAAAAAATCTTAAAAAAAAAATTAAGCAGAAAGAGCTCCATTTTCTTTTCTGTCTAGGGCTGGTGAAAAGCTAATTTAAAAAGAACTGCATTTTCAACTCACCACAATAGCAGTCCCCCACCATGACCCCTTATTTTTCTTAGTATTCATGGCTTCCCCAAAACTTTAGAGCTAAGTTCCAAACCATACCATGGCTTTCAGTTTCTTCCAGAAGTTACCTGTATAACTCTCTAGCCAAATGCAGAACAACTCTTCCCCAGGTGCTCAGTGGTCCTGCCATACTAGTCTCCTTTCATCCACCAGGTTTTTCATTTCTCTAGATATTCCATTTGGTTCTAGAAATATCTTCCATTTCTTCCTCACTCTGTTCACACTTTTTCCTTAAATACTTGAACATTTTTCTAATAGCTGTTTCACATTCTTGTCTGCCAATTCCATTATCTTTATTATTTTTGAGTCTGTTTCTACTAATTTTTCTTCTGGTTTATGTGTCATATTTTCCAACATCTCTGCATATTTTGAGTGGATGCTATACATTGTGAATTTTATGTTGTTGAGTGTCTAGATTCTGTTTTGCTCTGTTAGGCGGTTAGGTTACTTGTGGTCCAGTTTGATCCTTTCCAGGCTTATTTTGAGTTCCATAAGGACAGATCTAGTATAATCTTTACTCTAGGGATTATTTAGCCCCACTACTAAGGTAGACCAGAAATATTGGTCTTCTTTCTCTTCTTCAAGTACGTTATACTCTTTCTTTCCTCTGGGTTTGGCACGTTCTGATCTAAGTTAGCTTTGTCCTGTATTTGCCTCCATCAGACTCTGAACTTTCCATTTTGAAATTAAACCTGTGATTACATATATAATGAATGTAATTTCCTCTAGATTGTAAACTCCATGACACAGGGGAAATTAGCAAAGCATCTTTTCCCATCAAACAAATGACATATTCAGGACTAGTTTTAGAGGTTATTTTCCTAATGAGAATTTGATCAGTGAAAAGATGAGTCTGTTAGGCACCAACACACTTACCAGGGAGAAGGTAGTAGAAATGCCAGTTATTTCCTCTGTTAATAATTTCTTTTCTTTCCCCGCACTTCCTTCTGAAATTTTTGCTCCCATGGATCCTGC